>NC_056743.1:217340718-217448218 GCF_019279795.1 Protopterus annectens | reverse complement strand
CTAGAATTTTTCTCCCCGACCTGCCCAGATTAAGTCTTTTATCCCAGTCAGACTTTCTCAGTAAATATATAAAGAAAAATAAATAAAATAATAAATGCTACTGGCATATTTATCCATAAACACTATTGAATCAGGCTACTACCATCAAGGACAGAGGAGCAGCTGAATCTTGAGTTTTAATTAAAAAATCTTTTAATGTATTTTTTGTGCCTCGAAACATGCAAAGAATAAAAATATCCATTTTATATAAAATTCATACTGCTTTTAGGTCTATAAATACACTAACATTAATTATTTTTGCTTTAATAGATTGTTTTTTTTATTATTTTACTGTGTAGAAAACTGATAGATATATCTGTTATTAGCTGACTGTTTTGTATAACTAAAGTCTGCTAAATTGTTGTCCCTTTTTGTTTCAGTGCCTGCTGCCCAAGTTACCTGCCCTCTATGTTTTGCTATAACTGTCTTCTATGCACCACTGTATTATGATAACTGTTTTTAATGTATCATTGTATTATGTTTTCATTTGTCAATTGGTCTGGGTTACGGTGGAAAAGGGTCTGATAACCACTCCACTTACCCAGTTAGCAAACTGAAATAAATAAATACATACATGCATAAATTAAATGAAATATATATATATATATATATATATATATATATATATATATATATATATATATAAATGAAAGTTATACTAAATTTACAAAGGGCATTCTAGTCTGAATGCTACCCTAACTTCATATGATGTTGCTGTTCTTCTTTCAGCTTTTCCCTGTTAGGGGTCGCCACTACAGAACTCCGGACCGCGAATGATTGGCAGTAGATTTTTACAGTGCCAAGGTGTCAGCTCGATGCCCAACCTTCAACGAAGACATGCCATTTATGAATGTCTTTCGAATGTCACTTGACCACGGGGAGGACATGCAGACTCCACACACCCTAACTTTATATGATAAATTTTCTAAATTGCTTCAAGATATTCTCATGATTTTCAGGATAAGATCACTTGATTAGCACACTTCCATTTTGTCTGGCACAGTGTAATTGCTTATGAGAAAAGTATGTAACAAAATCTTAGAAACAGGCCCTGTCTTTGTGGCCCTGTGATGATAAACTCCTTACTGCTTTCCAGGTAACCCCTGTTCGACTAATGGCATGGGCACTGGAGAAGATGCACAGAGGATGATAAGAGTGAATGGCTGATGCCAGTTGGCCATTCGGGGGGGAAGGGAGCAGTAGTAAGAACCTGGTGAGCAACATGCTGCAAGTCGGTGGCAGTAAATGTGAAGCTTGTAAGGCTGCTTCAGGGTGGTTGGTGATAGGGTGCACTCTCTGTCAGCAGTATGACATGGCACCAGTGACATTGACTGACATGCTGGCCCTAAATGAGGAGAGGATCTTATGGCAGCTGATTGTCAACTACAGGTAGGGAAAAATAAGTATGCTTTTCTGAATATGTAAAATGCATATTCTGCTATAACATATAAAATGATAGAATCTATTGCTTTTTCCTTGAATATAGTGTTATTTCTGATGCTGATTTCACAAGAACACATCGATAATATGATTCAGGTACAGAAATAGTATATCTGCTTGAAAAAACAAAATAAACATTTTATATAAATTTTTTATGAAATGAATGGTGACACCAGAGCATCCAAATGGGTATATAAGACTCCTGGTGATACCTAACAATAAGAGAATTTTTTGTAACCATGTGAATTATTATAGCAAATTTCTCTGAATAAGAATGAATGATCTTTAGCTACAAAATGCATTTAGCTGGTGTTTCAGGCTTGTCGCTCTCCAGGTCGGGAAGAAACAGGCGAGCGTTGTGGGTTCTTGTTCAAGTAGCTTTATTATATACAAACACATTGCAAAGTTAAGTAACTTTAACTTATAAACAATCTAGCTGTCATGAACATAGATGTTAACATTCTGGCTGCACCTTCAAAATGGCAGTGAAGATAACAAGTGCTGGGAATTTATATGCACACACAGACTTACAAAAGCTTTTTAAAGGCACAGTGTACTTGTTTTTCTACATTGCTGAAAACATACACATTTCAATTTATCTTCTTGCATGTAATTCACTGCACATAAGTTTAAATGGAAGGTGGGCACAGTTCCAGTGGCAAAATGTTCTGTATTCAGGAGAAATAAATAGTACTGTTTTCATCTGGTGTATAGTCAGCACAGAATTAAATAGTATTATAAGCCATAACTGCACTAAGGGTACTGAGCAGAAGAACTCTAAATAACCCAAAGTAAAAACAAACTACTATGCAAAGTGAGAGACTGTAGCAGCAAAAGCACAGGAATTAAAACTATTCAGGACACTGGCCGAAGTCCCTGGCCTTGGCCAGTTTTTCTATACCTTCTAATTTTTTAGTTTGTAGGCTTACTATCCCATGGCTGTCCATGTATCTAGGTTTATGAATCTAAGCTGATTCCTGTAGCAGCATCATAAACAGCCACCTTCATCCACTGTTTGCATTTAGCATGTACAGAATGAAATAATCTTTCCAGGTCTTCATTCTGAATCCACATGCACTACACATACAAGTAAGGACATTTTAGGTTAATCAATCCACCTACAGCATGTTTTTCAATGTCTACAGCACTATCACTCTGAGATTTCATTGTAAACTTTTCATCTGATAACAGGGTGGTTTGTTAAAAAAAAAAAATTAGACTGATGTTCTATTCTCAGAGCTTCTAGTGCAGCTTACATCTGAATTTGATGCAACTGCTTTAGCCACCTGAAAGCATGGCACTGACAACATGTGAGAACTGAAAAATATATATGTTCTGTGAAAATACATAGCATTTTTTTCTTCTGAAATAATGAGAGATTAGTGCACATATATTCTAGACATTAGTTTTTGCCAGTCTTTTATACACAGGTCAAATAGCCCCAAGATAGAAATCAAGCATAAAACTACACTATGACAACAAAAGCCATTGAAAAGTCTGGAATAACTAGCTCTATATAAGAGAGAACAGTTCTATGAAGGTAGTCCAGAGTTTGAAAATCTGGGACTTGGTACAAAAAGTACAGTTTTGTACCTACCATAAATGTAGATGTTCGAGGATTCCATTGCTGCAGTCCTTACTATTGGGTATAGTCCGCGTCCAGTCGGCCCGAATACCAGAGTGTCAGGCGCATTAGACTGGCGTCAGTATCGGGGTACTAATGCGCATGACCGACGTCATATCCTCAGTCTTTTCTTGCCCCAGATGTCAGAAGACCCTAAAAAGACAAGTCCCAAAATACCTGCACCAAAAACATGTACAATATATACAAGAATATATACAAAAGATAAGCATGTAAACTCACCTACACAACCACCCCTAAACACAGAGGGAAGGAGGGAGGGACTGCAGCAATGGAATCCTCGAACATCTACATTTATGGTAGGTACAAAACTGTACTATGTTCTTCGTTTCCATTGCTGCAGTCCTTACTATTGGGTAGAATCCCAAAGCAGAGGTAAGGGAGGCTGGCAAATCATAAAGAAGTAGGAGCTGACAACATGCCTTGCAAAACAGCTGTGGCAAAACCAGCCCTAGACTTAGAGTAGATAGGAAGGTGATAATGCTTAGAGAAAGTATGCACTGAACTCCAAGTAGCTGCTTCCAAAATATCCTTAGTTGCCACCTTAGAAATGCTGTTGAAGTGGCAGTAGCCCTAGTGGAATGAGGCCTAATCCCAGCTGGAATCTCCTTGCCATGATGGGAATAACAAAATGCAATGCAAAAGCCAATCCACCTAGAAATAGTTTGTTTTGACACAGGCTTGCCCTGTGAACTCAAAGCAAAAGAAACAAACAACTGCTGAGACTGCCTAAAATCCTTAGTCCTGCTTAAATAATAACGCAATTGCCTGTGTACATCTAAAGTGTGCAAAATCTTTTCCCCTTTATTTTGAGGGTCTGCATAAAAGTAGGCAAATGAATAGTTTGGTTTAAAGCCACACTAGAAACCACCTTAGGCATAAAGGAAGGATTAGTACGTAATGATACCCTATCCTTATGGAAAATCAAAAGGGCTCTACTGCCATAAGGGCCTGCAACTCAGACACCCTTCTTGCAGAAGTAATAGCCAACAGAAAAGCAGTCTTCCATGACAAGTATTTCAATTCAGCAGTAGCTGCAGGCTCAAAAGGTTGTAGAGTAAGTTTTTCCAACACAAAATTGAGATCCCAAGCAGGAGTAGGAGCTCGTGGGGTCTTATATTCTTTGCCCCTCTAAGAAACTGCTTGAACAAAGGATGCGAAACAAAGGTGGGTCACAATCATAGTGAGCTGAAATTGCTGCAGCATGAATCTTAATGGAAGAAGGACAAACCTTTGTCCAATAACTCAGTAAGATATTGAAGAGCCACACTCAAATTAGGCTCAGAAATCTCCAAATTCTTCTGTACTCAAAATAAAAATCTCTTCCATTTTCTCGTACACTCTCCTTGTACTAGGTCTTCTAGCTTCCATAATCACATTTAAAACTTGTTGAGGAAGTTGAGACCTGCTGTGTTTCAACACAGAATATGCCAGGCTGTTAGATGAAGAGAGTGAAGCTTGACATTGAGCAGATGACCGTCCTTCTGAGATAACAGATGAGGAATCAGAGGTAAAGGCCATGGAGGCTTCTTTACTAGACTCCGTAGTAGTGGGTACCAGTGTTGCGAGGCCAATCTGGAGCTATCAAAATCATCCTTGGCCTGTCCTGTCTGACCTTTAATAGTACCTTTGGAAGAAGAGGCAGAGGTGGAAAGGCATACACATGAAGGTTTTTCCAACTGAAAGACAGAGCATCCACTTTCCAAGCTGTGTGATGAAACCCCTTTGTGCAATACTTTGGCAGCTGGTGGTTTAGTGGAGAAGTGAACAGATCTATGTCTGGAGTTCCCCATGACACTGTCAATTTCTGAAATACATGAAGATCCAGTTTCCACTCGTGGGGATCCATGATTTGTCTGCTTAACACATCTGCTAAGGAGTTCTGTGCTCCTGGCAGAAACCTTGCCTGAAGAGTTAGTTGCAAGCTTAGCGCAGTCTCCCATAAAATCATTGCTTGCCTGCATAAAGGATAAGAATGTGTTCCCCCTTGCTTGTTGATGTACCACATGACAGTTGTGTTGTCTGTTAGAATCAACACCTGCCTGGAAGAAGTAACTCCTTGAAAGCCATTAATGCAAACTGGACTGCTAACATCTCCTTCATGTTGATATGTAGATGCTGTAGTCTGGCAGGCCACTTGTCTTGTATCCACTTTCCATTTAGATGAGCTCCCCAAGCAATGTCCGGCATCTGTCGTTAAAATCTGACTTGTCTCTGGCGGGGCCACAGTAAGTTCCTTTATTAGGTGGTATTCCTGAGCCCACCTCAAGAATTCTTTTTGTAGTCTAGGTATTATTTGAATGACAGTGTCCAAATCCTGGCAGTGCTGTGTCCATACATTTTGAGATACCATTGTAGCTTCCTCATATGCAGTTTGGCATTGGGAAGCATCAGTATACAACATGCCATGAACGCTAATGCGTGAAGGACTCTCCTTGCAGTCAGCACGGACTGGTGAGAAAGTTGATGGAAGTAAAGTGACAGACTCTTTTGTTTGTCCGGGGTTAAAAGGCCATCTGGGCTGCTGTATTCAGTCTCACACCCAGAAAGCACATGTCTTGAGAGGGTACTAGACTGGACTTTAAATACCCTAGGCATCTTAGCACTGCTATAACATATTCCAGATGCTGTAGAAGGTCTTCCTTTTCTTGAGCCAGAATCAGGCAGTCGTCCAAGTAAGGATAGATTTGAATTCCTTGAAGCCTGAAGTAAGCTATCACTGGAGCCAGAACCTTTGTGAATACTCTTAGATAAGCCAAAGGGCAATGCAGAGAACTGATAATGAGAATTTCCAGCTCGAACCGCAGATACTTCCTGCAACTTAGCCTTATAGGCACATGAAGGTAAGCTTCCTTGAGATCTAAAGTTACCATCCAGTGATCTTTGCCCAGCAGAGGTAAAAGCTGTTGTAACGTCAACATCTTGAACTTGGGAATGTCCAGAAAAGTGTTGAGGAGAGATAAATCCAAAATTGGTCTCCACGTGTTCCCCTTCTTTGGTACTAGGAACAGGCGAGAATAAAATCCTAGGCCCCTTTCTGATACAGGGACTGGCTGAATGGCCCCCATCTGGAGTAACTGAGAAACTTGCTTGTGAGCCTCCTTTCTTTGTGGAGGAGGAACGTCTGGCATGCCTTTGAAAGGGGCATTATATGGAAATAAAATCTGTAACCGTGGTGAATGATATCCAACACCCATTTGTCTTGAGTAATTAAATCCCAATTTTCTTTGAAAAGAGACAGTCTTCCTCCCAAAGGAGCTGCCAGACGAGAATCTACTGGCAGCTGAAAAAACAGGTCATTGGGTCTGTTTACAAAAGGACTGACCCCTGCCCTCACCAGAAGTCTGAGCAGGTGAACTCCTGTTCTAGGCCTAAAAGAACCTTGAGCCCTGCCCTACCACGCCTAGCCTGAACCCCTAGACTGGGAATCATAAGCAGGATATGTCCACCTTAGCAGGCCAATTTCTACTAAACTTTGGCTGCACCTGCAAAAATCTTTAACAGTTTGCATAGACTTAGCTTTGTCCTCCATTTTCTTTAAAACTGCTTCCACAGGCGATCCAAACAACACATCAGACTGTAAAGGAGCATCCAAAATCCTTGTCTTAACATGCTCAGCTAAATTCTGATCCTTCAACCAGGCATGCCTGCGAAGAACAGAACTAGTAGCAGCCAGAGGCCTGTACAGCATCAAAACCACATTGCAAAGAATGCTTACCCACTTGCTCAGACACATGAACCAAGTCCAGCAACTCTTTACACTCAATACCTTCCGCCAAAGCATCCACCTTAGATTTTAATTGTGAAAGGAGATAATTCTGATATTTTAGCATGTGAAACTGACAATTCAACTCTCATGGCTAGAGTGGAAGAAGTATACACTTTCTTTCCCCACCTATCCAAGGCCCTTGCCTCTTTATCAGTGGGAACAGGATTTTAACCACAGAAGCCTTAACACCTTTAGGCCCTTGAGAAATAGTTTCTGGGTCCGCCCTAGGACTCTTAAACAAATACTTATGAGCGCACCCTATAATACCTATCAGGCTTAACAGGAGCAGGAGGCAAAGAGTCAGGATTCAGGAAGCCTCTGCAAAACATCTTCCACCACATTCAACACAGGAGGAATAGCTAAGGGCCTATGCTGGGGCAAAACAAGAATTCCCTAAGCCTTTTCCTGGAATCAGAGTAATCCTGGCCTTCCCATTTAAAGTGCTCCCTCATGGAATGCAGAGTCTCTGAAAATGAGAAATCCTCAGGAGGAGAAGCTGTAGGAGTGGAATCATCCACATCAGAATCAGAATAAGTAGGATACTCCTGCAAGTCTTCCAGAAGACTCTGAAGCCTCTGAACACTGTTCAAAACTATCAAACTCCGTTCCACCCTAGGCCTCTTATCAGGGGGGCATAGAACCTCTAATCATAGTAATCAAATCTTCTGCCATTTGAAGCATATGTTTCTTAGGTACAGAACCCGAAATGCTAGGAGAAGCCCCCACTGAAGCTGAACTAGGCCTACCTCACAAAGAAGTTTTGGCAACAGAAGGAGAGGCTCTAACTACCTTGGGAAGAGAGGGAAGAACAGTTACCTGAGAAGCCCCCTCAGCCTGGCCTACCTCCTGAGAAGGCACATCCTGTAACAGTAAAGTTTCTGCCTGAGACTCCATGGAAACTCCTCAAAACCTCTGGCTCCACTGAGCCTTCTAAAGAACAGCGTCCGACGTCGGACTGCGGTTCATCAACCCTAGGCTTCACTGTTTTGTGCTTCCCAAACACTAACCTGGCACAGTCTAACCTCCTCTTAATAGTGCGTTTGTTAAACCTAGTCAGGCCCTAAACAAGGTATACACAAGGTATGGTAATCCCTATGAGGTATCTGTTTCCCACAAAATACAGTTATTCACTTTTTCTGACATCCGTAAAATACTGAGGCAAGAAAACCAGAATGTTACTCTGTTTCGGTCTGAAACTCGAAATATTTCAGAACGCCAACCTGCACAAACTGCTTCAGAACATCAGACTTATACTATTCCAGTGGAATGTGCCCCTTCTGAGACAGTACACTACCTTTGACTGTGAAGAAATCACATAAATATATTTGGGTTTATGCCAGATGATCAAGTTTTTGAAAACTCGAACTTCGTATACTCGAGACCATAGTTGGAGTTTCCAAAAAAATTAAATGAAACAAAACAACAAAAATCTACATGTTTGTGGGAGGGGGGCAAGCCTCCCTGCTCCTGCCACACTGCCCTGCAATTTATGTATACCGCAGTCTCCATACAAATGCTTTGAGTTTTCAGAAAGTCAGACATATGGTGTCAACCATATGAAGTTCAAGTTCCTATCAACTGACATAAACCTACATATATATGCCAGAAATTCAAAGTATGAAAACTTTGAATGCCTGTCATAGCACTAAAAGAGGTCAAATCACAAAAATCTGAATAAACTAACAATCGCACAAATTAAAAAAAAATAAATAAATTCTATTTTTTTTTGCAAGGGGGCAGGCCCCACCCTGCACCCCTATACCCTTTGCTAATTACATATAACGACTCAGAGACTTAACTGCAGTGAGGAAAAGGTATATTCACTGATGTCCACTGTACCCAATAGGTATATTCATCAACACCCACTGTACCCAATCTTACACTTAAAAAAGCTGTTACATGCAATCAGATGATTTTTGATCAGCTGTAATGGCTTTTTTCAAACAGTGGATGCATGTCTGTGTATTATAAAAAGTTTCACATGCACACATTTTTTTTATTTTTCCAATTCTTTAAGGCAAATGAGAAAATATGGCCCATCCAGCTTTTAAAGCAAAACGAAAATGTACATTTAGGATATGTATATATACATTCCTGACTTGAACTTTCCAGGAACTTTCCACACACAAGCCTCTGTTAAAGACAAACTACCAGCACAAAACCATCAGTACTGGACTGATAATCACACATTTGCAAGACCTTGATACCCACTGGCAATTTTCTTAGCAAGGCCAGGTCAGTGGGGCAAATTATAATGAAAGGTTTTGAAGAATAATGCTTAATGGTACTGTTTTGTATTGTCTGTCAGCCTACTCAGCTGTTGTAGAGGGGCAAGGTTTGTTGCAAAGCTGAAATGTCTGCCTAACAGGCAATATCGCAGGCTATAGAAAGCTTGATTGTTAGACACTCACTTTCAATAACTTTCAGTTGATATAGCACACTGACTGCTACTCACATTGAATGACTTGCGATCATATTGCCCCAAACCGACCTCTGATGCATCAGTCCATATGACAATCCTTTAGTGAAATCAAGATCGACTCATACATGTTAAAAACACAAATTATTTTTAGTTATTAAATGCCCTGCCTGCCTCAAGAGACCAATCCACCTTGAAAGAAGCCTTTTCCCTTTAGTGAGATCTATCAAAAGACAGGAAACGGTTTTGAAATTAGGCATAGCCTTTTTATAATGTGCAGTTAGCCAAAGAAAAGCTTTCAGTTGTCTTTAATTGGAGGGCCAGGGTCAGTTTTTCTATGGCCTGTATTTTTTTTTCAATTTGTAGGCTTACTTCCCACATTTCTATCCATCCAGATTTATGAGTCACAGCTGAATTCCTTTACAGACCCATGAACAGCAACCTTCATACACTGAGTTTACTAAACATGTAGAGAATGGATGCATATTCTCAGGTCTTCCTTCTGAATATACATGCAGTGCATATACATGTAGTGACACTTTAGGCTCTTGAATCCCCCTACAGCATGTCTTTTACATGGAAAAATAAATGGAAGTACCCAGAAGAAATATATGAACACAGGGAGGACATACAGATTCCAGACAGAAGACAATGCAGATGAAAATCAAACTGGAGGATCTCTTGCTGTGAGCTGGCAATGATACTCAGTGTGTCACTGTACCATTCCCTACTCCTCTAACTTATCATAAATATTTGACTACTTACCATGTTGTTTACTTTTATCATCATTTACAGTCAAACCTGTCTGTCTTATAGATTCTAGAACAGCCTGTAACCCTATCTTATAAATTTTAGCACAGCTTGCATAACTGTCTTGTAAACTGTAGAACAGCCTGGACTTTGAGTACTAGGCTAACGACCCTAGGTCCTTAACAAGCCTAGCAATGTAATACCCTTGTTCCCTAGTTGACCATGTTTAGATGGCCATTGTTAACAGAGAGAATCAGTGATTAGCACAGAATGCCCCTATCCATAAGGGACATAGGTACCACCCCTGGGGAGAATACAATTGCCCATCCAATTGTCAAGGTTGTGCTTAAATAGCATCATTGAGGAGCTCTGCTTCACGTGAAGTGGGAATTTATTCCAGAGGATTGGCAATGTCTGGGAGATATATCTGACTCTCCAACCAACAAGTTATGTTTATGTCACAGGCTAGGCTGAGATCCCTGGAGTGAGTGGCTCTTGCCCCATTCAATTTGTGGACATGCAGCATTTCCATTAGGGCAGGGTCAGAGATCACTCTGGAGGCCAGGCAGAAGTCACCTCTCAGCACCTTGCAGGATACAGAGTACAGAAACAGGGCCTTCAGTCTTTCCATGTAGGTCATGTTTTGGAAGCCCTCAATTTTCTTGGTTAGAAACCACTGTGGTCTCTCCAGTTGTTGCAGGTGTCTGGTGCGGTACATGCAAAAGGGAGCATTGTACTTAATTAGTGGTCTGATGATGGTCGAGTATAGAGGAGTTATAATGTAATTAGTCCTGGATGCTGTGCCCTTATTTATGAGATGCACAACATAGAAGGCTTTCATTACTACTGTGGAGACAAGGTGACTGAAGTTTAAATTGCTGTTAACCTGTGTTCCCGAGTCTCTCACCACTGTGTTTGAGTTTGGGGAGGGGGGTACTATCTATAATATAATTTGCAGGAGCTACTTCTTTGCCAAAGGGGATAATGACACACTTTTTAGCGTTTAGTTTTAGGCCATGACTCTGGCACCAATCATGAGTCTGTGCTAGCCCCTTTTGTAATATGTTAACATCTTTGGGAGACTTGATGATTGCACCTAGTTTGCAGTCATCTGTGAACTTGGTAAGCCACAGGTCATCTACTTTTACCTGGATGTCTGATTCCAAATAGTACAGAGCCCAGCACAGATCCCTGTCGTATATACCTGTAGTAACTGGTCTACTGGTGGAGGTGGAAACCCAACTTTGACAGTATGCATCCTGTCGGTGAGCCAGTTTACTACTCATCTAGTGACATATGGGTTAATCAAAGCCAGCACAAATCAGTGTGGAAAAAAATATATATTAACTAAAACATAGTGTGTTTAAAAAATACACATATAGAATCCTATTCACAGAATCATATCAGACCGGTTTCGGCATTATTGCCTTCCTCAGTAAACAAAAAGATTATAACAAAATCACCCTCCAACAGAACCATATATATATATATATATATATATATATATATATATATATATATATATATATATATATATATATATATACAATCAATTATTTGCAAACATAAAACTGGCATATTTAGATTCACAAGTATTGATTGTATAATATATAGAACACAGGACAAGGCAGGATTGCATGAGATACTTAATTCAAAAGAAAAGAAGTGGATAGTAAAGCTTGGTGCATTATTTCCACCTGGCCTGAATGAATACTTCTAAACCCTGATTAATTTAACAATTGTATAAGTGTTTATTGATGTAACTGGTATATATATATATATATATATATATATATATATATATATATATATATATATATGTATAGTTCTGTTGGAGGGTGATTTTGTTATAATCTTTTTGTTCACTGAGGAAGGCAGTAATGCCGAAACCAGTCTGATATGATTCTGTGAATAGGATTCTATATGTGTATTTTTTAAATACACTATGTATTAGTTAATATATATTTTTTCCACACTGATTTGTGCTGGGTTTTTTTTGTGTTACGTTATCTCAGGAGTTTCAGGCCATTGCACTAGCCATACCTGCTTGTGCTTTTATAGCTTCATATGGGTTAATCCCCAGCTGGGAGAGTTTCACAATGAATCTTGAGTGGGGGATTGTGTTGAAGCCTTTAGCTAAGTCAGAATAGGTGTTATGTACTGCTTTGCCCTCTTCCAGGGCTTTGGTGACATTCTCAAAGAAATCCACCAGGTTTAATAAGCAGGATCTAACCGCAATGATGCCAAAGTGGATCAGATCAAGAGTTTGGAGGTCTCCTATGCCCTTGTTGATAAAAGTCATGATGATGCTTTCCATGGTCTTGTAGATAAGGCTGGTTAGGCTTATGGGTCTACAGTTTCCAGAGTTGGTTGATAAACCCCCTTTGTGCAAGAGGATTACTATTGCTGTTCTCCACTCTGGTGGAACAAAGCCAATGGTAAGGATATGGTTGAAGACAGAGCTAAGCAGTTCCACTAAGTCTTGTTTGAGATTGTTTACTAAGCAGCCTGAGATGTTATCTCATCCCAAGGAGGTTGTATTTTTGGCCTTGGAGAGGATGGATATGACCTGCTGTTTGAGATGCTAGGTAGTGGACTGGTGACAGGGATGATTTTGGCTGTGTCTGGTGGGGACAGAAGGGTGAAATTTGCACCAATTCAGTCCACCAGCAGGTTGGCAATTTGTTCAGGTTCAGTGTGAGTAGTACCATCCATAATCATTTCAACACATAGCTGGGCATTCCCTTTAAGATTTCGGACATAACTAAAGAAAGCTGTATGACTGTCTTTAGCTAGAGATGCTAATTTAGCCTCGTAATTGGTTTTTGAGGACTTTACAAGATATCTGATTTGCTTGTTCAAGCTGTGGAGAGTATTCTTTCTCTGGTGAAAAAGTTCATTGTTCTTCTTGTATAACAGTTTTTTAAATATATATATATATATATATATATATATATAATATATATATATATATATATATATATATATATATATATTCCACCAGGGAGCTTGTTTCTTTGTGAGGACCTAGTTTTGATCCTGACAGGCACAGCTAAGTCTACACAGTTGTTTAAATGTCTATGCAGGGCATTTGTGTACTCCTCTGCATAGGAGTCATTGTTGGCTGTGTTAGCAAGGGGTTTGAAACTTTTTATACCCTATAGTACGCTAAAGTTTGCTTTGCAGAAATTTTGCAGTTTGTTTGCTCCTGTGGGGGTGTCCAGTCTAAACTTTACTTCAAACAAGACAGATTTATGGGCTGAACTCCTCAGGGAGGGCAACAAACAGGGGGTAGTGCAGTCACCCCCCCATGTTGGTGAGTACCAGGTCCAGGACATTTGAGCCCCTTTTAGGGGTGCAGACTAGCTGTTCCAGAGCATTTGAATTAACAACGTCCAGAAACCTAAGGGCAATCCCATTTCTGCTCGTGTATGTTGTTTAATATATGGAAGGAGAGTTGAAATCTCTTATGACCAAAGTGTTTGGCTATATAGGGAATGATTCTAAGAAGTCCAGGTAGTCGGTGTGTTTCTCTTGCTTTGTGGTGGGGGACCTGTAGTTAGCGATGATGTGGTAGGGTGTTTTACCTATATTTAATTTTACCTAGAACAGCTCTAGAGGGTCGTACTATTTAACCAGGCTCGAAGTGTAATTGGATTTAATGAAGATGGATACCAGTCCCCATAATGAATGACCACATCATCCAGGTATACTGCATCATGAGTTTGGTTTCAAGATTTTATCTGTCAGGCAGTGAAAGGCAACTGCAGGTTACTGTATGCCAAAGGATAACACTGTGTACTGAAGTAGATCATCTAAGGTTGCAAAGGATCCTTTTTGTTTGGCAGAGGGGAATGTGACATCTGTCAATAACTCTTTGTCAGGTCTAATGGGCATGGGATAGTTATGAAACTATGCTCAGTTTCTTAAACTTGTTAGAGAATCTGATACTTCCATTCTTTCAGGTTCTTTTAGTAAGCTCCTACTTACATTGTATTGATCCTTTGTATGACTTGACTTCATGAGTATTTTTGGACATGCTGCCTTCTTTTTTACAGCAGTAATGAAACACAGCACCTCATTCTAATACATATTTCCTAAATAGAATTTTGTGGGAACTTTGAGTACACATGCACTTTTGTATAGTTTCTCTGCATTTAGGGTTAGGAATGGGGGAAGGGGCAGCATTAAGGTTAGGATTAGCACCTGTTACTACGATGGTGTATGGGGATGTAGCTGCGCCTTCCCCACCCTAACCTTATATCTTATCTTAAAATCTTTCTCGTAATACTGCCAGTATTCAGATGGATCTGAGGTTAGAGTTATGGAGGTGGGGCGTTAATGCTAATATAGGGAGAGGAAATAGTTTTCCTTTCTCGATATTCTGTAGTTCTTTATTTGTTGCATAGTATTCTGTATGTTTGAACATATTTCAGCAATGTTTTCACTTCGACATTAAGTATATGCGATTATACAGAATACAGCCATATATATATATATATATATATATATATATATATATATATATATATATATATATATATATATATATATATATATATATATATAAAGGTTTACTACCATTTTGTTGATCTCAACTTATGCCATTCTCATTTATACGAAAAAGTTGATTCGCACTTTGCAAACACAAATACCAGAATGTCGAACTGTACAATAGTGAATGCAATACAGCATTCACTGTTGTAAGGTTCAACACTGTGGTAGATCACACTATAGTGGGGATTGGGAAATGTACCCTTTCCCTCACTATAGAGTGATCCCGGAGTTTGTATATTAAAGTAGTGGGGGCTGTAGGGGGGCGTGCCCCCCTGCAAATAATGTTGTTCCCGGAAGTGTCGTGACTCTGAAAATGTCTAAGTCGACATTTGCAGTCACCATACTTTGACTTTATTTCTGTTCGTTATTTTGATTTTCGCAGTTGTGGTTCAACATAACTGCTATTTGCTGTTGTGTGATCCGGTTAATTGATAGTAAACCTATATAAATATATGTATACATAAATATATATGTGTGTGTATGCTGGATTTAATTGATTAACTTTAAAGTCAACATCTGTTTGCTGACTCAGACTTTGACAAAAGGGATGACTGGCTAGTGCGTGAGAGTGCACAATCCCAGGGGTTAGGGATTATACCTTTTCCCTGGTATTGTGCAATATCGGAGTTATTATATATAATTAGCAGGGATTGTGGGGATGCAGGGGAGAAAAAACATTGTGTAATTGTTGCATGTTCCATGGTTATACCTCAGTGCATATTCATGAGGACTTAAGTTTTTTTTTTTTTTTTTTTTTTATTTATGGTTTCATGTTGAGGTTAGTGACATTGACATAGAGGTATTGTGACTACTTTAAACACATCAAAATAAATATATATATATATAGGTCTACTTTGGACCACCAAAATTTTACTTTAGAGAAAATCACAGCAGCAAGATGAGAAGACTAAATCCGGATATTACCAAACCATCATATTCCCAAAGTTTATATTAAAAAAAAACAGCTGCTACAAAATAAATAAATAATTAAATAAACAGCAATAAGCACTTTCTTACATTTTTGCAGGGGGGCAATCCCCCTTGCACCCCCCACACCCCCTGCCTATTATATATACCAACTCTGAGATTGCAGTACAGTGAGGAAAAAGGTACATTTTCCGATTCTCACTATACTGCATTCTTCTATCAGAAGCTCCAAATGCTGTGAGACGTGCAGCAGGTGTTTCACTGATGTATAATTCAGGAGTGTGACAAATCGGTGATGTCTGATTTCAGTATTCTCGTCTCACTGGTGCGATTTTTGGTAAAATAAAATTTTGGTTATCCAAATGAGACCTATAGATATACATATATAAAATATATGTATGGAGATATACAAACAAACACACACACACACACACACACACACACACACACACACACACACACACACACACACACACACACACACATATATCTACATGTGGTTGCAGTTCTAATGAGTGAACACTTTTTGCTGATGTAACAAAAAGCAAATTCTTATGTGAGTGAATGTTCTTTTAAATGGAATTTCTGCTGACAGACTTTTACATTGGATTACATTGCAGTGGGGTAAGAGAATTTGCCCTTACCCCGTTGTTATGTGATTTCAGAGTTAGTATATATTATTAGGGGAGCAATGCAAGGGGGCTTTCACCCCCGCCAAAAAAAATGTAGTTTTTCATATATTCAATCACTTCAGATTCTCTCTAAAGTAATCGCTCTTTTGAATGTTTGATATTTCATAAGGTATTTATATATATATATATATATATATATATATATATATATATATATATATACAGGTTTACCATCATAATGTTGAATGCTAAATGGATGAAACTGAATTGGTTGAGCACACTATATTCAATGATCAAAATGTTGAAATAAAATTAGTCTAAACACACAATGTTGAAATTATCAAATGTGCCCATTTCTGCACTGTATTGTGATCTCGGAGTTGATATATTTAAGTAGTGGTGAGGGGGTACAGCCCCCCACATGGGGGCTGTAGGGAGGCATAGCCCCCTGCAAAATAGTGGAGTTGATGATCTCATTGCTTTTTCAATAAAATGATTGTAGACATTTTGATAATTCAATGTTTTGGGTTGAGATGTCATTTTTCAACCAAACGACTATTAGACATTATGTCATTCAACATTATGTCAGTAAACCATATATACATACACACATACATATATATATAATATATATATATATATATATATATATATATATATATATATATATATATATATTTCCACAAGCCATACACATACATGCACAAGATCTCAATGATTCAAAAAGTGCTCAAGGTAAATTCTGAATTAGAACTAATTGCAGACACCATTCATTTTGACTTTTGAAAAATAAGATTTGCGTGTGATGGTTTATTACATATTAGTCATGCAGACTTCCTTGACTATCAGCTGCTTATTTAGAATATAAGATAATCTTAAGAATTTATCAATCAACAGAGTGTCACCTTTACCCAGACATGTTAATATAAGAATGCACTGAAAAGTCAGCAGAACAGAGAAGCATTCAGGTTCCAGTTAGAACACTTTGTCTGAAATAAAAGGACACAGACCACTGCATCAGATATAGTTAATTGACATAATATATTCCACAATTTATAAAAGTGAATTAACTCTAGTCTTGCTCTCAAAAGAGATTTGTATCATCTAAACAATAGCTGAAAGACACCCGCTCCGGTGGGAGAAGGCCCTGGCAAGACCCCCCATCTGAATTTGAGTGTGGGTAAACCTCCGCATCATCTTGTCCATCTCCGCTTCAGACAAGCTCCAAGTAGAGCGGTAGGTTGCCGCTGAAGTAGGCTGGGAAAGCTGTGGAGGGAAGGCCTAGGGGGCGATTGGCTTATCTGTACCTCGAGCTCAGGTGAGAACCTGGGGGACCCGAGCCGATGTGTTACTGGCCTGGAAACAGGCTTAACCTTCAGTGGAGGGCCGGCCTCCCACAAGCGGTTGGGAGATCACTTGTGAGGCCAGTCCTTCTTGGCTTTATCCCCTTCCCTGGATCTCTTGGTGGGAGGGTGAGTCCCGGAGGCCGTAGAAGGGGAAGATGAAGCAGCAGACATTGCTTTCCAAGCAGGGGAAGGGGGGAACCTCAGTCCCGGCAGAAGAGGGCAACAGGCCCTTAAGGATCAGTTTGTCTCACCTGTCTTTAAATGCCCTGGGATTAAACCCAGAGCAAATAGGATAGGGGGACTGTAGGTGAGGCACCCCCAAGCAAACCACACACAGAGTGTGGCTATCCTCTGGAGAAAGCTCGTGGCCACATTACGCACCTTTTGAAGCATGGCTTCGGTGCATCAGCCATGCCTTAGATGGCCATCTTGCACACACACATGCACCACATGGAAAGGACAGAGGGAAGGAAGGATAGCAAAGCCTACTTACTTTTTTTTTTTTTTTTGCGCTATGGAGAACCCCAATAAGGTATAGAAAAGGGTTGAAAGAGAAAGAGGTAAAGAAAGGCCAAAAAGGGACAAATTACTACTTCCGAAAAAACTCACAAACGCTCTGGAGCTTGGACTATGCTGCTTCTTCTCAGGCGGCAAATGAGATTTGAAGGGAGACAGGGGGGGCATTGTGGATAAGGGGAGGAGCATGGAGCTCGGAGCCATTGCAGGAAAATGCGGCTGTGTTGGATCCAATGTGGATCTGAAGACCCACAGGTTGAAGAGAAAATGAAGTAAACTACTTTAGATTAAGCACTGGGATTCCAGATTAAGGAAAAGAAACATGCTAAAGTTAGAAATGCTTGGAATGTTTATGTAGAATGGATAAAAAAGGAACGAGTGTAAATAAGTATGCAGATAAAGTATATGAAGTAGAAATTATGCAAGCTGAGTAACATGAGAATAAGTGAAACTCTGCATGTTATATATTTCATACATGAATGATGTAAGGTAGAAGAAAAAGTGTAAACTAGGTAAAAAAAAAACAAAACAGAGGGAAAAGGTACATACTATGTAAAGAACCACATATGACAAATTTACTTGAGAGGCATAAAAGATTAAATGCCCATCATGCTTCCAGGATATGGTAATAAGAGAAGAACAGTGTCCACATTACAGCAGTCAGGCATACCCTTATGATATGACCATTTGTATATACAAATTTTGAATCAAATAATATGCTAATAAAGTACCATCACATTTCTTTAACACTGTTTCAACAGCTATCTCCTTAGAACTGTAAGAAAAGAAAATGACAAATTCTAATTTCCTCATACAGGCCATGCAGAAGTAAACATTTTAAATGATACAAATTACTCTGCTTGGCATATCTATATTCATTTTGAACTGAAACCGCTTCTATATATCATATCCCATACTATTTTTTTTGTATTGCATGATTTGTTTTTCTTTAATATCTATTCAGTCAAGGCACCTTTTGTTGCTTTCTAGCCCTCCAAAACTGAGTAATACACACACACACACACACACACACACACACACATATATATATATATATATATATATATATATATATATATATATATATATATATATATATATATATATATATATATATCTCATAAAACAGTGCATACTGCATTTTAATCGGTAGTGTATGGACAACTTCAGGAGTCAGTCTATTTGTAATGTTAATTAAAATGGGGTGACTGCCAGTTACCGGGCCAAAACAATACAAGTATTTTGCTCTAAAAAACAAATGTAATGGTATAAACAATCATCACTCATAAACTACTGATGCTGCTCTAACTTTAATGAAGCAGTGCACAAGTGTACTTAGTATGAATGATTCCACAAAGCCATGCTGTATCGTTTTCCAAGACATGGGTAATAAGCTGCAATAACAATTCTTGGTTACAGCCTTTGAATGCAACTATATTTATTTATCATTTCTAAGTGAATCCACAAAAGAACAAGTGGCATGTTGGAATAGGTATTCTACTGTGTCACTGTATTTGCAGCTACTAGCTATATCATTTAATACATTTAACAGTTGGAAGACTTGCCTGGAGTTCATCATTTGTTCCTGGTTGTATAGATGAGAAAATAATGCAAATAACCACTGACATGTTTGTTAAATGTTTGTCGTATCTCTGACATGTAACATATAGAGTCTTCTCTTTTCAACTAGCAGTTGTTAGTCTTATCCAACATATAATGGCAGATTATGGGATGCAGTATACAATGCATGAAAAATTCAAGATTCCAAGCCATTCAAGATTCAGAAACCTATATAGTGGTGTATGTGATATAACTAAATACAACAAAACACTTAACTAGGAAACAAACATTGCAAATGTATTTATGTATATGCCCATTTTGTTTTGATGACTGATACCTAGAGTATTTTAGGATTGTTACTCGTATCTGAGCTTTGCAGATGGATATTTGGGGGGCAAATTACAGTTACTATGGTGTCAGCAAATAACAGTAATGTTGGTGATGTTTTGTCTACTGCACAGTAAATAAGATTTATATTTTATATTATGTGGTTACAAAATGGAGCAATAATTTCTGATTTAAAATTGTATTCAGTTATATAATGTACATACAAAACATTATACATATTTTAACTGTGCAGAAATCCAATGTACGGAATGGCATGATCTCTACTATTAATATGGATGTGGGTACCTGTAATGTTATAGCGTACATTAACTTTACTACTGATTCTTTTTACATATGGAATACAGTTATAAAGCACAGACATATATCCTGGATTTTGATAGAAAAAGTCCTAGTTTTTTGCCAGAAAGAATTATTTTTATATAATGAATATATAAAGAAGCTTGTAATTTGCAGTGCTGGGAGAAATAAAAGTTACTAAAGACAGAAAAAAACTTTGGAGATCTCACCCCTCCAGACCCTGTGCACAGTGTAAATGTCCTAGAATTAACTGATCGTAGCTGTTTTCATCCAGATTTGAACCAATCACATTTTTTGCCCTTTACTATCTGTGCAACTAAATGGAGGGTATATGCAGGAATTTGCTCTAAAGTTGAAAGTTTACTTGTTAAAATGGGAATGAAAACTTTGAATATGTGAATTCATGAGCATCAGTAACCAGTAAAGAAATATGTTGATTGCAATGTTTTTTGATAGACATTATACAGAGAATAAATAATGGTCATAACTTTATTTTCTGTATACTGTGCTAATATATTGGCAATATAACAGATGATAAAGTCAATGAACAATTACAGAATGTAGGTAAATTGAACCATCATTTGCACTTTTCAGTGTGGCTAGATTTGAATGAACAATTTACCATAAATCGCTTTGCATTTTAGTACAAATTATGTTGATGACAATTGTTGTATATCCTATTCTTATCTGATAGTATTATTCCTTATCCAGTGTAACATAACACAGGCAGTGCATACTATTCTGGAACACAATATGCCCCCATTTACTTCAGCTATTGTGATTAGACATATAGCATCTTCTGCTTAGACATACATTGTATTGTGCCGGAGCTTTTCTCCCTGGGCCTCCACTGAAAATGGGCTCATTTCAGCCCAGTGAATTTTCCCAGTCAACAGAAGCAAATAAATAAATAAATAATATTGTTTCATCCTACAGATTTCCAACTGTGATATTTTTATGTGTTCTTTTCTCTTCAGGTAGTATACCTCAGTATACAGTTGCACTAAATGCTACCTGTACATCTTTTTGACTCATATCCCTCAGTGCATTTTGTGATGCTACATAGATTGTTGAAAAATGAAAGAGATTTTATTGTACAGAAAAAAAATTATTTTTTCATATAGCAAATCCACAATGTCCATACTTTTGGGAAAAAAAGCTTGCTTTTGTAAATGATACTGATATCCCAAACTACTCTATTTTTTCAAGTAGTACAACAATGCACTGTTTGTAACAAAACACTGGGCTAATACACTAAGGTATAAGTAATTTAAAAAAAGCTGAGGATACTATCCTTCCTGTCACATAGAATCTCAGTGTTTATAGTGACTGCATGCATCCTTCATAAACTAATGTCAGTGAAGTGAAGGGAATGGACATTAATGCCCATTCAAGAGGCCAGAAGTAGCACATCCCCTGTGAATGTGTTCATGTCTTCCTGCTGTAGCATACATGTGCAGAACTTGGAAAATAGCATTATTTTGCATCTATAATATTTATTTTATGACGGTTTCATTTTTTGAGGAAAAAGTGAATTTTGTTCAAGAATCAGTATATGCAAATTACATTAGCATGATCATTATTCTTTCATAAAGAAGACATGAACGATAAAGCAAACTTTAAGGACATTAAGGACAGGGTAAGGCACAGTTAAAAAGCATATATGCACATTATAATAAAAAACTATACAACTGTCAGGTAAAACTGGTGTATATACACTTGAGCTTCACCTAATTATCTAACAGGAATTTTATCTGACAGTTATTAAAGTTACTAACAGATGTTTGGATGTCTACATGAATAAACATTTTTTGACCAAAACAAGTTTCTCAAAAGTTCTTTTGATTAAAAATGTTAATCTTCTTTTTTCCCTTACACAAATGGTTCTGCAGTCACCCTAGAATTGGCTGCACTCCCTGTACCCAAATACTAATATTATCAACGCCAGGATAATTGCACATTGTTGGGTAAGAAGGTATTCCTCCTTGCAGCATCCCCATATGGGAAGCTTGCTTTTTGATTCCTTTGCAGAACTGTGAGTTTCAGGAATAGCAATGTTGTACTATTGGATGATACTATATATATCAGCATAACTTTAAAAACCTTCTCCAGTCCTACTAAACCAGCTTTTGAAAGTGTACCTGCTCAGACCTAGGTTAATCTCCCACTACATCAAATATCTTACTGTTCCCCAGATACCTCACACAGGCTACTGTATATATTCAGTATATATTCACCCAAAATCTAGCTTTTGGCTATTGACAAGTGTTTCACTTGATCTTACAATTACTCCTTAATGGGAGATAAGGGCCTATTCCCTCTAACTACCTTCTCCTCAAATTTCTATGAAGGATTTCTTATGCATATACTGCAAGAATATTTTTGAAGTATATTTGTATGTGTACATGACTGTACTGTACAGCATTATGTTTTTTTCTATGGTCAATCCTTCCCCGTATCTTTTGCATGTACATTTTTTTAAGTGTATGTGTCTGTATTAAGTTTGCACTGCATAGAGCTTTTCTCCCCAGGCCTCCACTGAAAGTGGGCAATTTACCCAGTCGGGTCTCTCCCGATAAGCACATGTAAAATAAAATAAAATAAATAAAGCAGTATAGAAATATCAAAGACAGAGAAGCATTGAATTTTTTTGGGATATTTCTATACTTGAGCTACCAAATGACTTTCAGGTAAATGTTTCTTAGATTTGTCACTTTCACATAATGAAAGTGATTGCTTATTCAGGAACTTACTAGAGCAAATAACCAATTAGTCCCTCCCCTAGTGCAGAAGCCAATAATGCCAACACTCCCTTTGTTTTAGTAGATAATAGCAAAATGTTTATTGAATTAGAAAGCAATCTCATTAAATGTAAATTCTTCCTGCAACAGTCACTTTTTTTACATATAAATCCTCAAAGCTAAGCGACTGCTAATGATTCTTCATGTAAACAAGTTACCCAAAGGAAGTTATTTGAACTTAATTGAACGGAAGACTTTAAATGAATATTCTGAATTTAATTTCAATGATTGTTAAACAAATTTAACAGCAAAGAAGCAACACTTTACATAGAGAAATAAAAGCATTATTCAGTTTTATACAACTCAACCAGGAGACATGTAGTATCAGTATGATGATTGTCAATGATAACTTTGTTAATGATGATGTCATTTTGAAAAATATATTCTAAGACGTTTCTAATGAAGTTCAATGATTTCAGATTGCCTTTACAATAGCCCAGAAGCTCTGAATGATAGTGATAATATTCAGTCAGTAATGGCAGTTACTCATTTTTTATTAGAATAGCCAATCTAGAATTAGAGGAGCCTGAGACTGTTTTACATCTTGTCCAGAAAAAGAAAGATCTTCAAGCAGGCATAGATGTCTTAAGGTTGACCAAACTAAGCCAAGCCAAAAAAGTCCAACCAGTCAACATACAGTAGAAGTATTCAAGAGATAAGGCATGGACAGTTTGGAAATAGGAAAGACAAAAACTGATACAGAAATTGAATACTGAATTACAGGAAAGGAACACACGCAGTCCATACAGTTAGAAGAGTTGATTAAAATTGCAACTGAGTACCTTAAAGATGAAATGTCCTGCTACCCTGATGGACTTTTTGTATGGATGTGTTCATTTTGAAACATTTGTTACTTGCCAAATACTCATTTGGAATCATCTGTTACTTGTCACATGATTAAAGCTTTAGCTTTGCTCCTAAATGTTCAACAGATGTATCCATTCTAAAATTGATTATTATGAACAACTAGAGAATATTGCCTAGGAATCCAGACTTTCCGGACAAATTTGTTGAAGGAACAATGTTGATTATTAAAAGTAGAAATATCAAAGAATGTTTTCTAAGTACAAATAATGAGTCACAAAAAACAAAGGATATATGCAAGCAATAGGGCCGACATGGTGTGTGTTAATGTATAATTAACGCCTGCCCAGGGGTGTTATGAGGCTTGACACCACAGGCGGAGGGCCTCTACACCCCTGGAAGGGCATTCTTTACACATTAACACACACCCTGGAGGGCATTATTGCATTTAGAGAATGGGGTCTCTGTAAAATCGTTGTGTTTTACTTGCTTATGTATTTTTTTAAGTACTATATTATTTTTCTATACTTTTTTAATTAAAATTGTTCCTCCTACTGTTTCAAACTTGCTGTAGTATATGTTAATGGTGTTGGAGGAAGCATTTTACATTAAACATATATTAAAATAATAATAGTGCTTAAAAAATAATAAGCAAGTGAAACATAACAATTTTACATACAGCCCATTCTCTCTCACATATGCACATGCATAGTCGCTTCTGCTTTCACACACATACACATGCACACACAGTCTCCTCTGCTTTCATACAAACATTCATTCACACAAGATCTGTCTCACCCTCTTTCTCAATCTCTTACAGTCTCCAGCTACTTTCATAAACACATTCAATCTCACTCGCTCTCAATCTCTCACACACAATCTCCTCTGCTTACATACATGCATTCACTCACCCATCACTCTCTGTCTCACACTCACTCACACACACTCACACACACACACACACACACACACACACACACACAAACACACACAGTCTCTCTGCTTTCATGCACACATTCACGCACATATGCAGATAAAAACGTAAACACACACTTTTCTTTCTCTCGATAGATTGCTCTCTCTCTCTTACTCTCATACATGCATACAATGTCACACACATGCTTTATTTTAATTTTTTCTTTTTTTATTTTACACTCACTAAACAGCAAAAACACTGCTTAGTGAGTGTAAAATAACAGGTCGCTCGCTCTTACTTTCACTAACATGCACACATACACTCAAACATAAACACACACACATACATACCTTTTACTTATCTTCTTTTTTATATTTTAGACTCACTAAACAGCAAAAGTGCTGCTTAGAGAGTGTAAAATAATGGAAGCCATTTTGTTTTCTCATTCCAAGCTCCATGGCAGCTTGATATGCTCCCATGAAGCAGCAGACTCATTTTTCAGTGGGCATTACTTGTACATTAATACCCCGCTGGAGAATGCTTGTTCTCCAATCAGGGTACTCATGTACAGTAAGCCCATTGTCTAAGATTCATTAAAACACATGTTTTGTGGTTATTTCAGGTATGTTGGGGATTTCATACATTATTTACAGTACTGCCAAAAAGACCATCCTTACGTCCTTGTGGTTCCTTTACATGTAACATTGTAAAGGTGATTATGTAGCTGCTTGCACTGAGTGTAAGCCTTTCTAGGCTGGGAAAGCAACTCAAAAGCTGAGCATCCAACCAGATATATGAACATAAGTATGCTACGTATTTATATATTTATTTATTTACTTTTGTTTACTGGGAAAGCCAGATTAGATTACAATATCCATTTTCAACACAGGCTCTGGCTACAAGAAAAATAGATGTACAATATAGCAAAATTTAGACATACTTTAAAGAAAGTTCAGTGTGCAAAAATAATTAAAATCCTTAAAACAGATAAATATACCAAGATATAAAATGCAGTAAGTCACAAAACGTGATATTGATCCACATTACAGAGCATCACTGGAGCAGGAATTTATCAGTATAAATGAAGCAACATTAATAAGCAGTATAGATAATAAAAATATCAAGCTAAAGTAATATATGAGCCTATGTTCATGTTGATATGTTTGCTGATAGGAGGACAACAATATTTAAAATTCTTATAACAGGAGTGCAATAAACCCACTACAATAAGAAATAGTTTAGTGAGAAGAGGAAATCCTGAATAATTTGGGTACGTTTATCCTGGAGATTCAGAACAGTTGCAGATTCTAATGTGATTTAAATGTCATTTGACGTTATTTGTAAAAGCATGTAGTATATCCTGTTTGTCTGATGGTGAAGGGAATGCTGTTCCATACTTCATTTATACACTTCATAGACATACAACAACTTATGATAAAAGCAAAATGCTTTATTTTTACATTGACCACTGCATAAGGATTACCATTTTTGGAGATGACATAGAAAATGATACTGAGTTGAAATAGCTCAGTGTCAAGAGTTCATAGTACATATCACCCACCAGAACCAAATGAAAATACAAATTTTAAACAACATTTTGAAAACAAACCTTTACAGCACTGACAGTGTATGGTTATGCAGTTTTTTTTATGAATTCATTTTTTATCTCAGTTGTTCAATACTGAAGTTATTAAGAATTAAATATTTTATAAATGAAAATGTACGTATGCATTTTAATTAGTTGACTTTATTCATATTATACTTATTTGATGCATCTAGTACTTTCAGTCTGATGACTTCTCTTTTAAGTTGGAGATGAACATCTTAACTTTGCATTTGTTTCACTGTACAATAAACTTATTTTTTCTTCGTTGTTTAGTTGCTGTCATTTGTTGTTTCTTGTTGATATTGCCTATTAGGCCAGACTGATGTACAAACATTGAATTGTTTAATTGTAATATTATAGACAGCAGTGATTGTGTTTATCCTATTTAAGGTTAAACTTTCATAAACTCATCTCAATTTAGCATTAAAAAAACGCTATTCAGTGAATTTTCATTAGTCATAACCAGCAATGTAAAACATTTTAAAAGAGACCACACTGGTGTAAAAAATAAATGAAAATTGCTTTACATCCTGAAACAAAGGTATGCCTTTTCCATATACATGGATACATACATTAAATTGCTGACAGCTCACCATTGTTGTGATACTGTTTATTGTAATCATTAAATCAGCTAGACAGAAAAAAAAAACATGGTTTGCTCCCTTTGAGGATACTAGGAAAAGCTGCCACTGTTTTTTTTAAGTATATGATATGCAATTATGTAGGCTACCCCTGAAACAATAGGTTAACAAATTCAACAAATAAATGCAATTTACACACTTCAAAACATAAAAAGGAAATTGGAATTGTCATTGCAATTACCTTATTAAGAGAGTACTGTGTTAAGCAAGTAATTATTTAAAAATATTTCCCTATTTCATCCTTTCCTTTTTCCAATTTCAGCAAATGAGTAATGTTTTGGATACATTCAATATTTATATTTGGACACTATTTTTAAATTAATCGCCAACTAACTTACATCATTCTCTCTATTAGTCATACTTTGGCTGTCTATGACTAAAACAGTAAATGTATAAAATGAAACTGAAGGGTTATAATTTGTGATATATGCGATTCTCATGCAAGACACTTTAATGAATTCAGTGAAAGTATTAACTAAGATAAGGTATAATACTGAAAAGCTAAAGGTAATTATTTATATCTTATTTTCATGATTACCCAAAAATCTACTTACTAATATCAATTTCATTTTACTGTTTAGCTACTGGTTCAAACTTTCTCTCTGGTCTTCTAACTGTGATTGAGAAGCTATATGGATACTGCTAAGTTCATTAACAGAGCCTTAGATGACAATACTTGCAAAATGCTGACCGATACTAATCAAATTTTGAAAGTAAAAGAAAGCTTTATGTGTTTATATCACATAATTTAAAATCAGAACCATTGCTCTACATGAAAAGTGATGGTCTAAAATATACTGGAGGTGTGTGAGATCATGTGCATTTCTGTAATGTCATAGCCCTTACTTTTTAAATATTATTCAGATTCTGAGTTTATATGCTTAGCTAGGATGAAATATATTTTTTTAGTGTCTAGTTGCAGATTTAAAAACAGCTTAATTCCTTATACTTCCCAATGGTATAATATGGAGTACTATTCAATAAACAGACTTATACTCTATCTATCTGTCTGCCTTTGTTGACCGGGAAAGTCTGACTAGGCAAAATCCATTCTCAGTAGAGGCCCAGGGAGAAAAGCTCCACATTTAAGTTACACATGATGCACATTTATAATTGCAGGGTAAAAACATCTACGGATGATCATATCTACATGATTACTGAATATTTTTAAGTAGTTCTTACATGAACATAACATTTTAACACCAGAAACAAGAGAAACATTAATATAAATTGGCTAATTATTGAATAGAGAAATAACATACAAACACAAATAATGTATTTATAGCATGATGGCTACAGAAAAAAAAATGAAACTGGGGTGTTTTTGAGTTTAGTAATAAATTACAGATGGATAAGTAGAATGTAGCTTAAAAATGATGAGAAATATGAAATAAGAATTTATGTAATGAGCAGGAAGATAAATGGACAGAGGAAGAATTGTAGTTAGTGTTAAGGTGTGAAAGAAAGAGGAAAAGTAAGAGTTTAAGAAATAAGTGCAGGATGAGGAGGAGCAATAAGGAACAAAATGACTGGGAAACAAAGTGGGTATGAGAGTTGGAGAAAAATAATCTGAGTAAAGCTAGCCAGGTGAGCAGAAAGAGCAGAGCCACCTTTGGCATAAGTGCTGTTTAAGCAACGTTTTGAAACTATTTACGTTTTCTGTTTTAAATGTGTGGGGATTTCATTCAAGAGTTTTGACAGATAATTAAAGTAGAGAGAGTCTCTAGCAGTGTTGGATGTCTTACTGATACATAGTAAACTTTTATTGCTAGAGCGAAGGTCTGTACTGGTTGAGTAGTACAATAGAGTATTTTGTAATGCTTGCCATTTGTCAGAGAGTACAATAGGTTTTGGGCAATGATTAATTGTGAGTATGTCCACTGGTTTGGAAGCTCAAGCCAGTTTAATTGTTTTATTGCAAGGCAGTGGTGTGTTTTATAAGGTTGTTGTTTGGTGGCAAATTTAGCTATTTTGTAGTGGCAGGAGGTTAGTTTAGTTTCATATGTAGTGTTGATATTTGTAAGAACAGGAGAAGCATATAACAGAGAAGGAAAGAGGTATGCTGTTGCTAAGGTAATCCTTGCTTAATCTGTCAAGTAGTGTTTAGCCTTACAGAGAGAGCTATGTTTTGGATGAGTTTTCCCAATGGAGTGAAGTATGCGGTGATCAAATTTGAGGTTGCCATCAGTTATGACTTGAGTAGTTTAGTTTGGCTTATGGCCCCGATTTTTGTGTTACTACTTGAAGTAATATGAAATGTGTGTTTCTGGTTAAGGTGTTTTTTGTTTTGTTTTTTTTTTGCAAGAACTCTTTAGCCATATTTCAATGTCAGTAAATATTTTTGATTGATTTCCCCTGTAATTTTATTATGGATGGGGCAGAGAAGATAAGGGCTGAATCTTCAGCATATTGTGCAAGAGTAGCAAGTGTTGTGGTATGAAGTTCACTTATGAAAATATTAAAAAGCTCATAGGAGCTTACTTGGTTAGTGGCCCTACAGCGCTTACAAGCCTAGCCATATTAATCTCAAGTTGCCCCAGTTGTCCTTATTAAGTGTTTGTACTTTGCAGAGTTAGTCTACGGTCAGCATTGACTTCCCCTGTCCATGGGGGACATGGGTGCCATCCCCAAGGTGAATTTGCAGTCTCTCATCCAACTGTGCAGGTTTTGCTTGAATATGGTTAGTGAGGAGCTCCGCATCACATTAATTGAATGTTTGTTCCAGAGGAGAGGCAGTCCGTGGGAGACATTTTTGTCTCTCCATCATATTCTGTTAAGGTCACAGACTAGGTTTAGATCCCTAGAGTGGGTGTCTCTTACGTCATTAGATTTGCAGATGCAAAGCATAGCAGCAAGGCAGGGTTAGAGACTGCCCTGAGTGTCAGGCACAAGTCCTCTCTCAGCAGTCTGTATGATACAGAGTATAGTGACAGGGATTTTAGCCTATCCACGTACATCATGGTTTAGATGCAGAGGATTGTTTTGGTGAGGAACCTCTGTGGTCTCTCCAGCTGCTGCAGGTATCTGTTGAGATACATGTAAAAGGAAACATTGTACTCTACTAGGTCTGATGAGGGTCGAGCACAGTGGTGCTACAACATCCATAGAGCTGGATGCGATGCCCTTACTTATGAGATGTACAACATAGAATATTTTCCTTACCACGATGGAAACTTGGTGCTCAAAGTTTACATTGCTATCTACCTGTGTTCCCATGTCTCGCACCACTGGGTTTGAGCTTAAAGGGAATGTTTTCAATACTGTAGTTGGTGGGGAATTCTATCTTGCCAAAGGGAATAATGCACTTTTTTGTGTTTAGCTTTAGACCATGGTTTTGGCACCAATCATTTGTGTTAGCCCTTCCCAAAGTATGTTAACATTGTTGGGGGACTCAATGATTGCACCCAATTTGCAACTATCAGTAAACTCAATGAGCCAAAGGCCATTTAATTTAGCCTGGGCTTCCAAAGGTAGACTCTGAATAGTAAAGATCCCAGTACAGAACCTTGTGGTAGCCATTAGTGACGGGTCTACTGGTAGAGATGGAGTCACCACCTCTGACAGTACGCGTTCTGTTGATGAGCCAAGTGGCTACCCATCTAATCATGTAAGGGTTAATCCCCACCTGAGAGAGTTTTTCAATGATACCTGAGTAGAAGACTGTGTCAAAAACCTTGGCCAGGTCAAGATAGGTGGTATGCACTGTCTTACCTTCATCCCGGTCTTTGGTGACTTTCTTGAATTAGTCTACTAGGTTTAATAAGTATGATCTACCCTTACATGATGCCAAAATGGGTTGGGTCTAGTGTCTGAAGGTCATCTATGTCCTTAGTAATAAAATCCATAATGATTCTGTCCATGGCCTTGCAGATGAAACTGGTTAGACTTATGGGTCTGTAGTTCCCAGGGTCTGTTAATAGCCCCTCTTTATGCAAGGGAATTACTGTTGTTCTCCACTCTGTTGGGCCAAAGCCAGTTCTCAAGCTATGGTTAAAGAGAACTCTAAGTGGTCTGCTAGGTCCTGTTTTAGATTGCTTAATAAGCATCCTGGGATGTTATCTGGACCCACTTAGGCCATGCTTTTAGCTTTGAAGAGTGCAGATAACACCTGATCTCCAGAGATATTAGGCAGATGACTGGTGCCTCTGCTTTGAGGTATGGCCGGTGGGGTCAGGGGGGGTGAAGTTTGCACCAAATCTGACAGCTAGCAGGTTGGTGAAATCCTCTGGTGCAGTTTGAGTGGCGCCATCTATTACCAGTTCTGCGGATAGCTGGGCATTTCCTGTTAGATTCTGGGTGTAATTAAAAAATGCGTTATGATTATCCTTAGTTATGGATCTGTTTTAGCTTTATACTTAGCTCTAGGGGACTTCATTAGATTTCAAATTTGCTTGCTCAAGCTGAAGAGGGAATTCCTATGCTGAGTCAGTCCCCTCTTGTATTTAGACATCAATTTCTTCGTCTTGTTATATAATATGTTTATACTTGAGGTCCGCCAGGATGGCTTGTTTTTCAGGAGGCCCTGTTTTTTGATCCGGTCAGGTACAGCCAAGTCTATACAGCTGCTTAGGTGTTTGTACAGGGCATCTGAGTACACCTCTACATAGCAGTCTTTGTTGTCTGTGAGTGTGGTGGGATACCATCATTTAGTAGTCAGACATTTTGCTTTAGAGGATTTCACTAGATTTCAAATTTGCTTGCTCAAGCTGAGAAGGGAATTCCTTTGCTGAGTCAGTCCCCTCTTGTTTTTAGACATCAGTTTCTTCCTCTTGTTATATAACATGTTTATACTTGAGGTCTGCCAGGATGCCTTGTTTATCAGAAGGTCCTGTTTTTTTTAATTCGGTCAGGTACAGCCAAATCTATACAGCTGCTTAGGTGTTTGTACAGGGCATCTGAGTACACCTCTACATAGCAGTCTTTGTTGTCTGTTAGTGTGGTGGGTATAAAACTTTTTATACCATCATTTAATAGTCAGAAATTTGCTTTGGAAAAGTTCTTCAGTTTTTTTGCTCCTGTGGGGGTGTCAGGTCCAATAGTAACTTTTGAACACAACAATGTAATGGTTTGACCTTACCAGAGAAGGCATTGGGAGGAGGAGGGAAGAGGAGGCAGTGCAGTGGCTTCCCATGTTGGTGAGTACTATGTCCAGAACATCTGAGCCCATTGTGGGGGTACAGACTATCTGTTTCAGATCATTTGAGTTGAGAAAGTCCAGGAACTTCTGGGAGAAAGTACAGTTTTGTACCTACCATAAATGTAGATGTTCGAGTGCTAATACAGCTGCAGTCATAACAGATGGGTTCTTCTGCCGTCAGGCGGGTCCTCGGTCGGCCGAATTTCAAAGTCTAGGTCCGGCGTCGGTTGTCATCGCATCTTCCCTGATGTCAGTGCGACAGGGGTATAAAGGAACCAGCCGACGCCATTTTCTTCAGTTTGTCTTGCCCCAGATGTCAGGTGCCCCCAGAAGAAAGGCAATACATAAATTTGTGTAATAAAGCAATGCAATATAATCAAAATACAGTAGTTGCAAGCAAATACACCATAAATGAATATCCCAATCAGGTTGTATGAGGAGGTGTTAGCCAATAGGCCTATCCCAAGAGGGGAAGGAGGGAGGGAAACCTGGACTGCAGCTGTATTAGCACTCGAACATCTACATTTATGGTAGGTACAAAACTGTACTATGTTCATCGTGCATACAGCTGCAGTCATAACAGATGGGTAGAATCCCAAAGCTAAGAAAGGGGTGGTAGGCACTAGGTGGAAGTAGGAGGAGCCAAGCCTGCTCTAGTTTTGGAGTATAATGGTAGGTGGTAGTGCTTGGAGAAGGTATGCACAGAACTCCAAGTGGCTGCTTCCAAAATATCTTTGGTAGGGACTCCTCTGAGAAAAACTGCAGAGGTAGCCGTGGCCCTTGTGGAGTGAGATCTGATGCCTGTAGGTACAGTTTTGCCAAGAAAAGAATAGCAAAAATGTATGCAGTGGGCTATCCATTTTGAGATTGTCTGTTTGGAAATAGGCTTTCCTTGAGATCCTACAGCATAGGACACAAAGAGCTGTTCTGATTTTCTGAAAGGCTTTGTTCTGTCCAAATAATAACGCAGTTGTCTGTGGATGTCCAAGAAATGTAGTAATCTCTCCCCTTTGTTTTGAGGATTAGGATAAAAGGTAGGTAAGTGTATGGCCTGATTCAAAGTTACCTTGGATACCACTTTAGGCATAAAGGACGGGTTGGTTCGTAAGGAAACTCTGTCCTGATGGAAGATGATAAAAGGCTGCACAGCCATGAGAGCTTGTAGTTCTGAAACTCTACGAGCTGAGGTAATAGCCAGAAGGAAAGCTGTTTTCCAGGACAAATATTGCAGATCTGATGAGGCAGCTGGCTCAAAGGGAGGCAAGGTCAGTTTTTCCAGAATGAAGTTGAGATCCCAAGCAGGTATTGGTTGCTTCCTTGGGGGTCTTAGATTCTTAGCCCCTCTGAGGAACTGTCTTAAGAGAGGGTGAAAGAGTAAGGGTGGATCAGTGTTGTATTCTGCAGAAATGGCTGAGGCATGGATTTTGATGGAGGAGAATGAAAGTCCACTGCTTAGCAGCTCAGCTAGATACTGTAGTATTTGAGGTAAATTCAGTTTTCTAGGATCCTGGCCCTTTTCCTCATTCCAAACACAAAACCGTTTCCATTTTGCGGAGTAAGCTTTTCTAGTTGATGGCCTTCTGGCCTCCAAAATGACATCCTGCACCTCCTTGGAGAGTAGGGTCTGTTGTGATGCTAAGGAATCTTCCATGCTGCTAGATTGAGTGTTTTTAGCTGGCTGTGAAGAGTTTTGAAGCTGTGCTGAGTCAGGAGAAGAGGCATTAGAGGCAGGTTCCATGGTGGGGAATGCGTCAGGCTCCTCAGGAGTGGGTACCAGTGTTGTCTTGGCCAGTCTGGAGCAATGAGAATCATCTTTGGTCTGTCTGCTCTGGTTTTCAGTAGTACTTTGGGCAGCAGAGGAAGAGGTGGGAAGGCATAAACTGCCATTGATGTCCAACTGAAAGAGAGAGAGTCCACTCTCCATGCCTTTGGATGGAAAATCCTTGAGCAGAATTTTGTCAATTGGTGATTTTTGTGGGAGGCAAAGAGATCTATGTCTGGCCTTCCCCATGCTTGGATTATTTCTGTAAAAACTTTTGGATGCAACTTCCATTCGTGTGGATCTGTCATATTTCTGCTTAGGTTGTCTGCCAGCGTGTTTTCCTTGCCTGGCAGGTACTGTGCTTGTAGCTCGATTTGTAAGTCCATGGCCCTGTTCCAAAGTGACATGGCCAGTCTGCATAGGGGGTAGGAATGCATTCCTCCCTGCTTGTTTATATACCACATAACTGTGGTGTTGTCCGTTCTTATCAATAGTTGACCTGGTTTCAGAAGGTCTTTCAAAGCTATAATAGCATTTATTACTGCTAGCATTTCCTTTTGATTGATGTGAAGGTGCTTTTCTTTTTGGGACCATTTGCCCTGAATGCACCGATCTGTCATGTGCGCCCCCCAGGCGTAGTCCGAGGCATCTGTTGTGATGACTTGATTTGCTTGAGGCTTGCTGAATGGAAGACCTGTGTTTGTTTGGCATGCTTGAGCCCACCACAGAAATTCCTTTTGTAGACATGGAATTAGTGGTATTATTGTTTCCAAACTGTGGCTGTGTTGAGACCATAGGTTTTTCAGGTACCACTGAAGTTTCCTCATATGCAGCTTTGCACATGGGATTAGTAAGATGCAAGATGCCATGAATCCCAGAGCCTGCAGGATTTTCCTTGCAGTCAGCCTGGTGCAATTTGCTAGTGCTCTGAAGTATTGAGTTAGTTGCCCCTGCTTCTCTGGTGTGAGGTAGGCCATCTGGGTGTTTGTGTCCAAGTTGGCACCCAGGAAAATTATCTTCCAAGAGGGTATTAGCCTTGATTTCTTTTTGTTGACTGTGTATCCCAGAGAGCTCAACAGCATTATTACATAAGCCAGATGTTTCAGAAGAATGTGCTTGCTGTCCACTTGGATCAGGCAGTCATCCAAATAAGGGAATATTTGTATCCCGTGAAGTCTGCAGTAGGCAATTACTGATGCCAGGCATTTCATGAATACTCTGGGCGCAGTAGATAAGCCAAAGGGCAATGCAGAGAATTGATAATGGGTTGAACCTGCAAGAAATCTGAGGTATCTTCTGCAACTTTGTTTGATTGGGACATGCAGGTATGCCTCCTTGAGGTCCAATGTTACCAGCCAAGACTCCTTGCCCAGCATGGGAAGAAGCTGCTGTAGAGTGAGCATCTTGAATTTTAGTACGAGAAGAAATGTGTTTAGGATGGATAGGTTCAAAATAGGTCTCCAATCTTTTCCCTTCCTTGGTACCAGGAATAGTCTGGAATAAAACCTTGACCTTGTCCGTGCGTAGGTACCTCTTGAATCGCTTTCATGTCTATGAGATCTGTAATTTGCTTTTGTGCCTCTGCCCTTTGATTGTGTGGCAGGTTTGGCACGCCTCTCATTTTTGGAAGGGTGTGAAAATGGAATCTGTAGCCTCTGTTTATAATGTCCAAGATCCATTTGTCTTTTGTGACAATATGCCAATTTTTTGAAAATAATGCCAGTTTTCCTCCTAAGGGGGCTGCCATTTGAGTCTTGCTTGGCATGCAAAGGGGAAAGTCATTGGGTTTGCTTTCTGAATGATTGCGAGTTATCCTCACCACCTCTTTGTGTAGGAGCTTGCCATTGCCTGCCTCTAAACGATCCTTGAGATTGTCCTCTGCCCCTCGGGCACCTGTATCTACCTCTTTGGGGTTTGTCCATGGCTGGAAAGGACCAATTTTTGGAAGGCCAATTTCTACTGAAACGTGGGGATTGTACCTGTAGAAAATCTTTCACAGTTTGCATTGATTTAGCCTTTTCCTCCATTTTCCTTAATACCTCCTCAGCATTAGCACCAAATAATACATCCTTTTGTAGAGGGGCATCTAGTAATTTAGCTTTGACATGATCAGGCAAGGTTTGTTCCTTGAGCCAGGCATGTCTACATATGACTGATCCTGTAACAGCAGCTCTACATGAGGCCTCTAGAGCATCAAAACCACATTGTAAGGTATGCTTACCCACTTGTTCTGCACTATGCATCAAATCCTGCAACTCCTTCAAGTCTGGTTGTTCAGGTTGTGACATTTTACTTTTCAATTGTGATAACAAAAACTGTTGGTATTTTAGCATATGGAACTGACAGTTTAAGGCCCTCATGGTTAAGGTAGCCGAGGTATATACCTTCTTTCCCCACCTTTCTAAGGATCTGGAATCTCTCTCGGAAGGTAATGGATTTTTAACAGTGGAGGCCTTAATTCCCTTGGGGCCCTGTGAGATGGTTTCTGGGTCAGCAGCATGGCTTTTGTATAGAAATTGGTGTGAGTCAGGAACCCGGTAGTACCTGTCAGGCTTGACTGGGGCTGGAGGCAGAGAATCCGGGTTAAGGCAGGCCTCCGAGTAAACATCATCTAGGATGTCCAAGACAGGAGGTGTAGCCAGAGGCCTGTGCTGAGGTAGCAAGAGAAATTCCCTAAGCCTTTTCTTGGAATCTGAATAATCTTGGCCTTCCCAGTGGAAGTGTTCCCTTAAGGTATGCAAAGTTTCCCCAAATGAGTAATCCTCTGGGGGGGATACAGAAGGAATAGACTCCTCTGCATCAGAGTCTTCAAAAGGGGAGTAAGAATGCTCCTGATCATCAGAATGCTCTGAAATAATGGAGCCCTGATCAGAGGAGGGGGATTCTTCCTCCACTCTGGGCCTTTTGTCCGGTGGGGGCTGAGAACCCCTGATAAGAGTAATGAAATCCTCAGCCATTTTAAGCATCTGTTTTTTAGGCATGGGGCCTGGGAATGAGCCCTGTGTAGCTTGTCTCTTAGAGTGCATGGCTGCTTTAGACTTAGTGAAAGCCTTGATGGAAAAAGAAGAGGAAGGTCTGAAGACACCTTGAGTGGAGGTAGTCCTGTCCACATTGTGAGGTTCAACGCCAAGAGTGGCTTCGGCATCTGTAGTCGGGGTGTGGGCCAAGGAGCCTGCGACCTCAGGCACAGGAGACACTGCCAATGAAGTGTCGTCGGTAGTCAGGGGCTGCGTAGGCGCCTCGCTGAGAACCGGATCACGTGTAGTCGGCTTTGGCATGGTGTCGGTAGAGGCCGCGGACCTCGTGTGTCAGTCCTTATCTTTGCGTTTTTTAGACAAAACTGGAGTCGGAGTATCCGACGACATAATATAGTTAAATGTTTTTCCAAAATAATGCTGGGCGAACTCCGCCCAACGCTTAATAGTGCGTTTGTTGAATGTAGCACAAAAGCGACAGACCGAGACATCGTGGTCTGGGCCTAAACAAGGTATACAGAGGGAATGGAAATCCTTATGCGGTATTTGCTTCCCACATGAAATACAATTGTTAACTTTGTCTGACATCGGTCTGAGGCAAGAAAAGTTTCCCCAACGGGGTACTTAGCTTTCAAGAAGACTTCGGTTTCAAAATTTTCATAATTTCAGGAGCTGGCCGACTGGCACTTGCGAACTGCTTCTGCTTCGGGCACCGCGCGGCAAGAAAGACTGAAGAAAATGGCGTTGGCTGGTTCCTTTATACCCCTGTCGCACTGACGTCAGGGAAGATGCGACGACAACCGACACCGGACCTAGACTTTGGAATTCGGCCGACCGAGGACCTGCCTGATGGCAGGAGAACCCATCTGTTATGACTGCAGCTGTATGCACGATGAACATCATGTCTGAGCTTGTGTATGTCATCCAGTTGATGGAAAGATCCATAAGTAAGATGTTGGAATTTATGGAGAGTGATTCCAGTAAGTCCAGGTAAGCAATGAGCTTTTCTTTGTTCATGGTAGGGGACCTATAGCTAGCAATGATGTGGGAAGGTATTTTGCCTAGAGTTAATTGGATATGGAGTAGTTTGAGACACTCATCCAATTTGAACAGTCTCAAGGTGTACTTGGCTTTAATGAAGATTGACACCCCTCCACCTTTGTTTTTTAACACTCATTTTGAGGTGTGAAGATGTGGAAGGTGTTGTAGTAGTGCATGGTTGGGGTGCTGTCTGTGGCCTTGAACCATGCCAATGTTTCTGCACAGATGTCAGCATCTTCCAAGGTAAGTAGTGCTTCCAGGGAGTGTAGCATCATGTTTAGACTTCTAGCATTAAGCAGCAGAACCTTGAGTTTGCCTCAGGTGTATTTTGTTATGTCAGAAATTTTGTTGTTTTGACATTGCCTAAAAAATGCACTATGGGGAGGCAAGTTGCTTTGCCAGTATCTGAAAGCCTAGAGGAGACAGGTGCAGACCATCCCTGGCAAAGCAATGTGGCCCGTTCACTATGTCATCCCAGGGTGACAGATACTGAATCCCACTGGACTGACACCAGAAGCTAAGACAATCGTTGAAGTTGATAATTTTTTTGTTTATAATATGGCATCATCCTGAATGAAGTAGAATGCTGCTAAAGGTTAGGGTCATACCTGCCTGTGACACATCATCCGAGAGGTCTGTCATGTCTCTCTTCATACAGTCTGGGGAGGTACGTCTCAAGTTATTCAACCCAACATGAACTATGACCGAGTCATAACGATTCTTGTTCCGTGACTTGAGTGCATGCATGATCTGACAGATCCTGGCACTTGACAGGCAGCTGACTGTGACCTTCTCCTTATCCAGCCTGGTGAGGGGAACATCTGTGTATCCCACTATGGAGTCACCTATGACCAAGACATTAGGTTTTAGAGGTGTTTTGCCTTATGGGCTGATTGTTTGAGACATATTTGCATGTGTTATTATATGAAGTGGTTTTAATTTGCGTAATACTGTGTGCACTTTCTTTACATTTAGGAGATCTCTGAACTTTTGGTAGGCTTCTAGTGAGTACCTCCACTTATGTGGATCTATACGTAGTGTCTTTTTATTTTCTGTGAGAGGTGCAGAGTGTGTACTGATGATCTGTTTTGTATCTGGTATGTTGTTACGAGAGAAGTGATTACAATTTCAAAGTGTACTTACATCTCTCACAAAGGGTATTTATTTGCTGTAAGAGTAAATTATACTTGTCAGTATACATGAGGCAATGAATACATTGTCTCAGTATCCTCATGTCAATCAAGTTGGCTGGAGAAATAATGGGAAACTGCCTGTTCATTACAGCAGTCTTTTTCTGTATGAGCTACTAGGGAAGGGAGTGGCCTAGGTTAACCAGTTTTTATCATTGGGCTATCAAGCATTGCTCAATCAAGGACTGTGGATGATAGGGATGGCGACACTGCTCAGTGCTCAGCTAAGTTGCCTTTAGTGCAACTGATAATCTTGTTAGGGTTCCACTGACATTTGTCTATGGAACATTTGTGTTTAAGGTGTTTGCGTCTGTACAAGGCACCACCAACCCCTGTTGAGTGATGCACAGTGATGAGCAAATATAAGGCTTATATACAGCAAAAGTAAACAGTTTTAAACTAATCTACCAAGAGGAAAGTACACAATGAACCCTTTTCAAGCAATCCCCAGCTCAGACAAGGCTGAATCCACACTCTTCTCCCACAAGGGAGCAGGGAGGCCTTTCTTAATGTATGATGGCTGGTTAAGTGCTCAAGTGTAACAAAAACAGTCTAGATTAAGCAGGTCTGATCTAGACTATGCGATCTAGGCTGAAAATTCAGTTTGAAATAAAGTGCATAAAATGTACAGTCTCAGCAGAAAAAATGCAGTAAACAGATGCAATGCAGTTTAAAAAGTGCCATAGACACACACAATATACTTATTTTCTTGATTTTTCTCTTGGATGCCTTAGATTAAAAGCAGAATCACTTTGGACCTCTGGCAAAAGATGCCAAATGCTGAGCAGCTCCAGGAGCTGAGCACTGACCCTTGGGGAACACCAACAGAGTTTGGTTGAAATTGTGAAAGGTCCTGTTGCTATTTAGTTGCCAGCTGATGACTGCATAAAATAAATGTGAAACCAGGAGAGAGAGAGAGGTCAGTGAGACCTAGTGTTGCAAGCTCAGAGAGGAGTTTTTGGAGGGCTACTGTGTCAAATGCTTTGAAAAGGTCAAGGAAAAGTGAAGAAACAAGGTATTGGTTTACTATGTTGGAGAAGTTGAGGAGGTAGTAGTAGTACTGTGGTTGAGCCTGAAACTGTGCTGGGTGTTGGCGAGGAGATAATGGTTAGTTATATGTTTCATAATATGAGAGTGAATACATTTCTTAAGGATTTTAGAGAGGGGTGATAATATAGCTATAGGTCAGTAGTGTGCTAACTCTGTTGAAAGTACCTCCTTTGCAAATGGGTATAACAATGGATTTTTCCAGATGAATGGGACATAGTTTTCAGTTATTAACTGGTTGATTAGAATGGAGACATGGAAGGCTAGTGAGTCTGCACCTATTTTGTGGAACTCAGCTGGAAGGTTATCGGCATCTGAGGTTGCTGCTTTTTACTTGGTTAGTAAATTTTTATGGTTGATGTTGGGATGGTCTGAAAACTTCCTTTAAAGAACAAATTGAAGTTTGAAGGGAGAAGTAAGGTGGTCATTGATTTGTGATAGAACTGACTAGAGAAAATGACTGTTGAACTGAGTGGCAATGGACTGTTGTTTAAGTAGAAGGACAGGATGTAGTGGTATGGCTTGGGGTGTAATAGTATATTTAGAGAGACTAAAATAGCTTGGGGTTGTTTAGATGCTTTTTTCTTGTACTTTACTGTAGTATAATTTTTTTGTCAGATTTAATGGGGATCTTGGTATAGTTTCTGAGATATCTACAAAGTTTGATAGGCATGCTGTGTTTTATTCTTATACCATTCTTTCCATACTTTATCTCTTGCAGCATGATCTGTTTGGTCTCTTTTGTCAGCCATGGCTCTGCATTAGACTTTACCATTCTTGTCCTAACTGGTGCCAAATCATTCAGTATTTTAGGAAGGTATAATTTAAGTGAGTAACTGCTTCATCCAGGGGCATTATTCTTAATACATTCCACTTGTAGTGAGACAGGGTTGTACTAAATGTGTCTTTGTTAAATTTGGATAAATTGTGTACTTGTTTATAGATGGTTTGGGTGAACCATGTTGTTGTCTGATTACATAGGTTGGGAGGTGGTCATTTATGGTATCTGGTAAGCAACCAGAAGATTTTATATTATGGGATCTGTCAATATCCAGTCCAGTATGGATTGCCTGTTAGTGCTTTTGTTGATTCCGGTGGTAGAACTTATTAGTTGGGTGAAGCAAAATGAGTGGGAAAATAGAAGGAGTGCCTTTAACGGTACAGCTGTATCAGCAGAATAACTGTAAAGTTAAGAAAAAGGATTTTGTTTTGAACTACAGCTTAACAGTGTCTGGAAGAATAATATAGTACATCAAAAATTAACAAAGGCATTTAATCCCAAATTACACAATAATGTTCTGTATAACAGTATGGTAACAATATAGTGTTGAAATGTGCCATTCTTTGATTACTTGAATGTCTTGCTATGTGCAGTCCTCTGTGTTTACATCTTAAAAGCCTTCGACACAATACCCCATTTGGGCATCATAAATAAGCTCACCAGCTTAAATATCAACCCCTATGTCACAAGATGGGTTGCAAACTAGCTCAGGGATAGAACCCACATGGTCAGAATTGTAGGTGCCATGTCAGACTCTAAACCAGTTACAAGTGGCGTCCCACAAGGCTCAATCCTGGGACCTCTCTTGTTTGGTATATATTTCTCTGAGGTACAGGCTAACACAGAAGGACTATGGCTGACCAAGTTTGCAGATGACTGCAAACTGGGTGCCATAATTGACTCACCGACTGACGCAAGCATCAACCAAAAGGGTCTCACAGAGACGGATAACTGGTGCCAGAGCCATGGCCTAAAGCTAAATGCCAAAAAGTGCATAGTCATCCCCTTTGGGAAAAACAAAGTGCCCACAAATTACCACATAGGTGGTAATCCATTAAGTATGGAAGAAGTAATTAGGGATTTGGGGACCCAAGTAGATAGCAATCTCTCCTTTGACAATCATGTTGCCAAAGTGGTTAGAAAGACCTTCTATATAGCCCACCTTATCACGAAAGGGTTCACATCTAGATCAAGAGAGGTCATTGTGCCCCTCTACTCATCACTCATCAGGCCCATAATTGAATACAATGCCCCATTTGGGATGTACCTTACCTGACACCCGCAGCAACTGTAAAGACCCCAAAAGTACCTCACCAAGAGGATCAAGGGACTCAAACAGATGCCCTATGCAGTTAGGCTAAAGAAACTCCAGCTCTACTCAGTTGCTTACCGCCTACTCAGAGGCAATCTGTGCCTGACGTATAAAGCCATGTCCAAACCAGAATTAATGGACATGCTCCACCTCAGGAAATCCAAATCCCTTAGAGCTACATGCTCCAGGGACTTAAACCTCAGCACAGAAATAAATAGGACATGCTGGAGGGACAGATTCATATCCCAGAGGCTTCCCTCACTCTGAAACAAAATCCCAATCCATGTTAGGTAGAGCCCCTCAATGACCCTCTTCAAGAGAAATCTTGACGAGTGGATGGGAGATCGTAGGTTTACCCCTGGGATCTCTTCTGTGTCCCTACTAGACAGAGGCACAGTAAACTAACCTTAAAAGGGCTATCATCTGTGACCTATTATACAGAGGCACAGTTAACTAATCTAAAAGGGTGGTGAAAGCCAACCACACTCTGGCTAGGCTTATAAATGCCCTAGGGCAGATAGCCTAGTATCAGCCTATGAACCTATAAGAAGACATGACCAAAGACAAAAGGCAAACTATCCCTTAACACATGATAGAGAATTAGGTAGCAAGGAGATTTAGTGTCATTCCCCTCCAGCTCTGGAAACTAAACAACACAGGTGATGATTTCAATTTTCAGCTGTTTTAATCATTAGTCATTATATTCCAGTTGCAAATTATAACCATATTCTAGCATCAAGTGCATTACAAATATAATCACACAAAAAAAAAAAGTTATGTACTCACCACAATGTTCCATGTTTGTTGTCCAGTATCTCGCCTTCATTCTTGCTGGTTGGATTCGGAGCCGAAACTCGGCTTTGACTCGGCCACATACCAAAGCTCGAGAGCTTCTACTAGCTCAAGGCTATAACCTATCCCATGGTGCTTAGCAACTGTTCCCCAGATCTCGTTTGAGGGAGAGAGCTCCCTATGATATGATTAACATACAGGAAGAGAAAATATATAAAATATATTGGTCATAAAGGTAAAAGAAAGGCAAGATGGGAATTAGACCATCTTTGCCAGTTGTAAAAATTCCTCTAGATCCTCCAGGAGCGGGATGGCTGGGTTGCATGCAAGAATGAAGGTGAGATACTGCACAACAAACATAGAATGTTATGGTGAGTACATAACTTCTTTATGTTATGTTGTCCTATCTCACCTTCATTCTTGCTGGTTGGGACAGTGTCCCCAGCACCTTTCTCTTGGGTGGCTCAAGGGAATAAACTCTTCAGGACAGTGGAACCAAAGGATTCCCTGTTCCAGGAGGCCACATCTACTTAGCAATGAGAGATAAAGGTGTGAGGATTAACCCATGGAGCAGCAGCACAAATTGAATCCAATGGAAGTCTGGATTGAAAGGCAATGGAAGTAGACACCACTCTAGTTGAATGTCCTTTCACTTTAACTGGCAGTTCTTTATTATGAGATTGATAAACATATTTGATATTCTCAGTAAGCCATTTGAACAAAGTAACTTTTGAGACTGCCCGGACTTTTTTTGTTTCTGAATAGAACACGAACTATTGATCTGATTTTCTGAAATCTTTCGTCCTGTGTAAATAAAAATGCAGTTGTCTATGTACATCCAATTGGTGAAACTTATATTCTGCCTTGTTGCTATAATAAGGAAAAAATACAGGCAATTCTATAGACTGATTTAAATTTGTTTCAGAACAGACTTTTGGTAAGAAGGAGGGATTTGTTCTGTGGGAAACTCTATCGTTGTGGAAGATCAAATAGAGAGGACAGATGGATAAGGCCTGCAGCTCTGAAATCCTCTTAGCTGAGGTAACTGCTGTTAGAAAGAGAGAAATTTTAAAGAATAAGAGGATGCTGGTTCAAAGGGGGGAAGAATCAACTGAAAATACTAAATTTAGATCCCATGGAGGAGGAGGTTCTCGTACAGGAAGTCTTAACAGAAAAGTACCCCTGAGGAAGGCCTTGTATAACTTGTGGGACATTACACTGGATCTGAGTTTCCCCACATGATAATTGGATAATTGGATATAGCGGCTAGTTTAACTCAAATAGTGGCCACCGCTGCTCCTTGATTAAAAATTTCTGTCAGGAATTCCAAAATTGCAGGTACAGAGGCTGTAAAAGGATCTATATGTTTTTTGTCCGCCCAACAAGAGAACCTCTTCCATTTGCTTGCGTAAAGTTTCCTAGTTGTCTTTTTGTGTGACGAGACCAAAATGTGGCAAACTGAAGGGGATATTTCTGGAAGCCTGGCTAAGATTGGAAGTGGAGAAACCAAGCTGTCAGCTTAAAGCTCTGAAGGGCAGGATGCAGCTTTCCTGACTGATGCATCAGAAGATCCGACACTGGATCCATGATCCATGGGTCCTCCTGAAGGTGGGGCCAAAGGAAAGGGAACCAAATCTGATGAGGCCAGTATGGAGCAATGAGAATTAACCTGTGACACAATAACTTGGCTTTCTCAATAACTTTTGGAATCAAAAGAAATGAGGGAAAAGGATAAAGAAGTCCCAGGGGGCCAATTGTGGGCAAGTGCATCCCTCGGTGACTCTCCCGGAGGGGAAATGAAGGCAAAGTAGTTGCTGCATTTGGCACTGAAGGGAGTTGCAAAAAGGTCACAGCAAGGCTGGCCCCATTTGTGAAAAATTCGATTCGCAACTTCCTGATTCAGGGACCACTCGTGAGGCATCAGGTTCGCTGTGCTTAGCCTGTCTGCTATGACAGTGGATTTCCCTGGGATGTGCACTGCCATCAGAAAGCGTTGAGAGGATATCGCCTATTGCCAAACTCTCTTGTCCACTCAACATATGGGATAGGATCTGGTTCCCCCTATTTGTTGATGTACCATACCACTGACATATTGTCTGTCTGAATTGCCATAGTCCCTGTGGGAAGGGAGTTCTGAAATGGTTGCAACGCCAGAAGCACCGCCCTCATCTCTAGGACATTGATGTGCAAATGGTACTCATGATCTTTCCAAACCCCTTCGACCATCTGTCCCAGATAATGCCCTCCCCACCCTATCTGGGACACGTCCGTGGTTACTGTAGCGACAGGTTGGGGAAGTACCAATGGTCTGACTATTGTTACTTGAGTGGACTGGATCCACTAAAGCAGGTCCCTCCTGCAGGAGTCTGTAATGAGAATCTCGTGAAACATAGATAACTTCTGTATGGACCACTGAGTGTAGATTAGCCACTGTAATATTCACATGGGAAGTCATGCCAGGGGTGTTAGTGTTATTGTCGCTGCCATAGAGCCTAGGACCTAGAGGACACATCTTGCCTGTACTTTTTTCTTGTTGAGTAAGATAAGCATTTGACTGCGTAATGTTTGAATCCATTCTTGTGGCAGTTTTGCCAACATGTCGTTTTTATTTAAATCTGCACCTATAAAGGTAATACGTTGTGATGGCAACAAGGCAGATTTTTCTGCATTTATAGTAATGCCTAGTTTTCAGAATAGATGGATGGTCTAGTCCCTGGCTTTGATTAGTAGCTGCTTGGTGGTGGCAGTTAGGAGCCAATTGTCTAAGTATGGAAACACCTGGAATCCTTGACATCTCAGATGAGCCGTGACTACTGCCATGCATTTGGTAAACACTGTGGGGGCTGTGGTAACTCCAAAGCGCAGAGCTCTGAACTGGTAATAACTGGCTCCCAGCTGGAAGTGTAGAAATCTTCTGGAGCACCTGTCCATCTTTATGTGGTAGTATGCATCCTGAAGATCTAACCAATTGTCTTGTCCCAGAAACAGGAGTATAGACTGCAATGTTACCATCTGGAACTTTGACTTCTTCACTGACTTATTTAGTTTGCTGAGATCCAATATGGGTCTCCAGTCCCCTGTCTTTTTATGAACTAAAAAGAACCTTGAGTAAATTCTGGATCCTAGCTGGTCTGCGGGGACTTCTTTGATGACTCTTTTTTCTAGCACCGTTTGAATTTCTAGTGTTGCTTGATCACTTTGACTGGGTGGAATCTCTGGGATAGACTTTGACGGATGACGTGAACAGTGAAAGGGAATGTTGTACCCCCTGGATATAATGGACTATGCCCATTTGTCTTGAGTCAAATTCAGCCAGGCTCCAGAGGCGGACAGTCTGGCCTCCTTTCAGGAGCGCTGGAAGGGCCGACCAGAGAAAGTATCTCTTTTGCCCTGGTTCTGCGGACCCCCTTTTCAGTGTGGATGGTGTCTTCCATTGTTATTTCTCCCTGTGCCCCTAGGGGAAGGATCACCACGAGCATCAGATAAGGCTCCTTTGGACTTCCGGAACCACATGTTTCTGCTCTTCTGACCTTTAGAATAAGGTCTGGTAGGGGCATAAAAATGGATTCCAGTGGCAGAGAAATTCTTACCATCTTGTTGGATCCTGCTGAAAGTCTGTTTCACTTCTGCCCTGAAAAAGGACGAGCCATCAAAGGGGGCATCAATGAAGGAAGATCTGAAGGGTTCAGTAAACTCACAAAGGTGCATCCAAGAATGTCTCTGAGGAGCTGTTCCTTTGCCTGCTGCCCTGCTTGCTCCATCAGCTGCATGGGAAATGAGGCGCAAGGAGCAGTTAGTGATGGAGGATAAGGTTACAAGCTGAGAATTAATCTTATCCAGTAAATCCTGTAGCACCTGGTAGGGTATCTCCCTGCTCTTTTGGTGGAAGAGAGGCTGGAGCCGAAGGTGAAGCAGACTCAGTGGAGAGCACAATCCGCATCATCTCAAAGGCACCGTGATCTTGGGCCGAAAGAGACACCAGTCCAGAGGGGCCGGGATATCTTTCCAGCACCAAGGATTGTGGCTCTGAGGCTGATGTGGGAGCCAAACTCACCTGAGCCAAAGCGCCAAGTGGGAGAGCCAGTTCCGACATGAGTCCAACTTGACTCTTCCCCCTGGGAGCCAGCCAGGGAGTGTCAAACCCTAGATCCCTCGATGGAAGACAACATTGATGAAATCAGAGCAGATGTTGGAGACAAGATATCAGGAGTAATTACTGGCTCCGCCGGTTCCAGCACAATGACTTCCATACACTCTGGCTCCAAACTCGTCCGAGTTGGAGGAGGAATCGACGTTAACTGAGGTACAGTTGTCTGCTCTACGATCCGATGGGATGGGCTTAAGAGAATTTCTTCTAGGGCCCGGGTCTGGAGCAACCTCTTCATGACCTGCTCCACATCATTGTCTGATAATCTGGAGGATCGAGAGGAATGGCTCAATGATTTGTGGCTACCTGCCACAGACTGTAACAAAGGAGATAACGGCACTGAATGAACAGGCTCCAAGGATGGTGACTGACTCCATTTTCAGCTCCGCAATGGTTCCAAGGAGACAGAGGGAACTGAGGGAGGACCAGATTTGTCAGAACCAATAACTTTTGAATCCGAGGATGCTGTATCTTTTAAACTGCTTGATGGCTCAGACACAGGAGCTGACAAAGCAGCCTTTTTTGACTTATCCAGTTTTGAGGTCTGATTACCTTTTTCAGCTTTCAACAAGCCCCTTAAAATGAGTTTATTTTTTCTCTCCTGTAAGACCATTGCACTGAAGCTATGACAAATGGAGCAGGAGTCTTGGAGATGAACTGGTCCTAGACAGTAGACACAACTTGTGTGTCCATCCGTTATAGACATTTCCTGAGTGCATGAATCACACTTTTTAAATTCAGATTGTTTGTACTCCTTAACAGATTCTTTAGACATGTTTAACTGTGAAAACTAACACAACAGTAAATTTTAAACTACTATAAAAAGTAGAAGTAAGACAAAAAAGTTTTTTTTTTACAAGAAAAAACGGAAAGGATAGGGAGGAGGAGAAGTGTCTAAATTAAACGACAATCTCCTCCAATTTAAGGAGACGCCTCTAATTTAAATGGTGACTCCTTATGGGAGGAAAAGAAGGTGAAAGAATCCTCTAACTGAAATGGATTCTTTAACTAGATAAAGGGAAGAGAGAAAACAAGACCCAAAAAGACAGCCGCAAAAAAATATAGCCAAGAATAATACAATCATCACACAGAAAGGCATTATACTCTAACTGGTAAAGGTAATCTAAGATGTGGCAGTAAGTTTTATGAGAAGTTATCCAAAAACAGAGTATAATACTAAATTTTACTGGCTTGAGCCAGTGAAGACAATCCCAAAGCTTCAAGCGGCAAATGAGATCTGGGGAACAGCCGCTAAGCACCATGGGATAGGTTATAGCCTCAAACCAGTAGAAGTTCTCGACCTTTGTTATGTGGCAGAGTCTGCGCCAATTTTTGGATCCAAACCCAAACAGCAAGAATGAAGGCGAGATAGATAACATAACATCTGGTATTATAAATTTGAAACAAATATACAGATAGCACTGAAATACATGCCTTCAGTATCTTAGTATAGAGATTTGTCAAAATGATCAAATGTGTCTTAGATTTAAAGAATAGAACTTAAAATATGATTAAAGATAAAATAAAACATATGGGTATAAACTAATAATCATTTTAAATGTTATGTAAAAAAAAGCCTAAACTAATAAATTCTGGTTACATTCAGTCCCAAACACAGAGGATTGTACATGGCAAGAGCAACAATTATGAGCAGCAAATGACTCTACTCCATTTACAGAAATCTCTAACAGCCTCTACTGTATCAAGTCTGACTGTTAGACTGGCAATTAGAGGCTAAGTAAGTTACATAGGTAGAAACATTTCTTATTATGAAGGAACTGATATGGCATGAATATAATGTGATAGGCAGATAGCCATAAGAGTGAAGCCCAGTGCAGAATATTAAAGAGATTAAATATATAGGTTGCTCATTTAACATCTTTTTATACAGTGGAAGTGATAGCCTACAATTTTTGGCTCACGTCTGTGTTTTATTTGGTCACAAAGAAACAAGTTGCTGATCACAGTCATGCCATGTAAGTACTGGTGAAGCTGTACAGCTTTTTGGGAGAGGTATTCACTTTTTCCTAATTGTGTATGATTTCAGAATTAGTACATATATATATATATATATATATACATATATATATATATATATATATATATATATATATATATATACATATTTTATAAATATATATATATATATATATATATATATATATATATATATATGGGTCTAGGACTATTCACTGAAAGCACATTTCACTGAAACACATTTGACTGTGCACAATTCAATGAAAGCTCAATTCACTGAAAACACAATTCACTGAAACACATTTCACTGAAAGTTATATATGGCCTTTTCCCAACTGTAGTGCACCCTAGAGTTAGAATATATAGTAATGGGGGGCACCGCCCCCCAAACTGTTGGGTGTGTAGGCCCCCTACCTATTTTAAATATTTTGAACTATACACATGGATGCTTGAATTTCAATAAATTACTCATTTCTAAACTTAATATATATCCAAACTATGGGGGGGGGGGGTTATGCCAGCCACACACACCCAATGTGGGGGGTGCCCACTTGCCCACCCTTACTATATATTCTAAGTCCAGGGTCGCACTACATTGGGGAAAAGGCCATATATATTTTTCAGTGAAATATGTTTCAGTGAATTGTGTTTTCAGTGAATTGTTCTTTCAGTGATTTGTGCACAATCATTTGCTTTCAGTGAAATGTGAATAGTCCTAGACCCATATATATATATATATATATATATATATATATATATATATGTGTGTGTGTGTGTGTATATGTGTATATATATATATATATATATATATATATATATATATATATATATATATATATATATATATATATGTGTGTGTGTGTGTGTGTGTGTGTGTGTGTGTGTGTGTGTGTGTGTGTGTGTATGTATATATAAATTACCATGATTGATATACAGAAATACAAAACTACAGCAGTCAGAATAAATTCCCAACTTATAAAATCAATGGAAACTGTATCATGCATAATGTAATCTAATAAATGAATGAATCAGTGAATGAATACATGTAAAATGCTGTTTTCCCATCTGTGGGTAGAAACTGACCAATACTTTACTTTACTACAAATAGTTTTTGAATGAATGACTGTAAAATAATTAAGCACATCACAGAGTTAAGATATAACACACACAGCCTGCTAACTTGCTAAAAATAGTTTTTAAATTACTAATGTATAAAGTTATCACAGTACACCTAAAGGGACACCTTAGAATTAAATTAAAATGTGTTAATTAAATGCAATGCAAGTTACATGCCAGTTTTGTGCTTAAAATTCAGGGATGCCAAATTCAATAAAAAGAAAAAGAAGCTTTGATCTGAAAATTACTGATGACTAAATCTAATATTAACACAAGAATCCAAAACTGTAATGGAACCACACAGACTTGCTGAGAAAATCAGAATATTTTTGAATACAGAAATGGTTCACTGATTTCAGTGATTGTTGCATCTGTCTCAAAATTTTGTTTATTGTACAGAATGTCTGAATTTCAGAATGGCCCTTACAGTTGCTATTGGAATTGTATTCTGATGAGTGATACACAATAAATACTCGTAAAAGTTCTATCATGCAAATACTAATGTGATGATATTTGAAAATAAAATTTAATGTAGAATTGAAAATGCTTCATATGCAAATGGTCATTCAGGCCTATTCAGAAATAAACCATTGTGTGAAAATCAAAGTGAAGAGCAATTTAACATGTATTGCTAAAGATATCTAAATTTTGTTGCACTTACTGTGAGATTGTAAACATGCAAAATATGGCAATCATGAAATAGTGTCAGAGCATTTCCTGTAAGAGCTAAATAAGGGGATAGCTTTAGTAGTGTGTGTGTGTGTGTGTGTGTGTGTGTGTGTGTGTGTGTGTGTGTGTGTGTGTGTGTGTGTGTGTGTGTGTGTGTGTGTGTGTGTGTGTGTGTGGATTTTTATAAGGTAAGGTATAGGTTTAGGACTAGGCTTAAGGTTACGGACACCATGGCTTAACGCACACATTAGTAAGATTATGTGGCAGGGGGGAAACTTGCCTGGTCATAAAATCAATGTAGACTGCTTGGACATGACACTCTCTCTTGGGTTCACATTGACAATTTTACATCATACATTTTTTATTCTGTTGTGGATATTAGAATATTCTTAATATAATTTTCCCACCTGTATGAACTAGTGATGATGTTGGCATAAGCATAAAGACAATAGTAAAAAACAGTTGATCAGTTGATTGTTTTTTTTTTTTTAGAAATAGCTCTGCTATCTGATTTTAAAGGACATATGTGAACATCATATAGGTTCATAGGTAGGTACTAGTCTATCTGCCCGAGGGCATTTATAAGCCTAGCTAGAGTGTGTCGGCTTTCACCACCCCATTGATTAATTAACTGATCCTCTGTCAAGCAGAGGCAATGAAGTGATTCCAGGGGTGTATTTTCTGTTACCCATCCACTTGTCAAGGTTTCTCTTGAAGAGTGTTTGTGAGGGGCTCTGCCTGATGTAATTTGGAATTTTGTTCCAAAGCATGGGGAGTCTCTGTGACAGGAATGTATCCCTCCAGCATGTTCTATTTAGTCTTGTGGTGAGGTTTACCTCACTAGTGCGTGTGGCTTGCAGTGACTTGGATTTCTTTAGGTGGAGCATGTCCATCAATTTTGAGTTGGACATGGCTTTGTAAGTCAGGCAGAGATCACCTCTGAGTAAGTGATATGCCACTGTGTACAGCCAGAGTTTTTCAGTCGGGCTGCATAGGACATATGTTTGAGGCCAGTAATCCTCTTGGTGAGGTACTTTTGTAGTCTTTCCAGCTGTTGGAAGTGTCTTGTGAGGTACTTCCCAAATGGGACATTGTACTCTATGATGGGTCTAATGAGTGACGAGTAGAGGGGCACTATAACCACTTTATTTCTAGATACAAACCCTTTAGTAATTAGATGGGCCACATAGAAGGATTTCCTAACTACTTTGGCAATATGATTGTCAAAGGAGATATTACTATCTACCTGGGCCCCAGATCTCTTATTACCTCTTCTGTATTAAGAGGGCTGCCACCTATGTGGTAATTCGTGGGTGTTTTCTTTTTCCCAAATGGGATGACTATGCATTTTTTGGCATTTAGCTTAAGGCCATGACTTTGACACCAAGTGTTCGTCTCAGTAAGGCCCTTTTGGAGGATGTCCGTGTCAGCCAGAGAGTCAATTATGGCTCCCAGTTTGCAGTCATCAGAGAACTTGGTTAGCCATAGTCCTCCTGTGTTTGCCTGTACTTCTGAGAAGTATATGCTGAACTGTAGGGGTCCCAGGACAGAGCCTTGTGAGATGTCACTTGTGGCTGGTTTAGAGTCGGACCTGGAGCCCGCTATTCTTACCGTGTGAGTTCTGTCTGTAAGCCAGTTGGCAACCCATCTTGTGACATAGGGGTTTATGCTCAGGCTGGTGAGTTTTTCTGTAATACCCGAGTGGGGAATGGTGTTGAAAGCCTTGGGGAAGGTCAAGGTAGGCTGTGTGAACCACCTTTCACTCATCTATGACCTTGGTGACTGTCTCAAAGAAGTCAACCAGGTTTAGTAGGCATGATCTGCCCTTAACAAAGCCAAACTGGGTCAGGTTAAGTGTTTGGAGGTTCCTAATGTCTTTGTTAATGAGTTCCATGATGATGCTCTCCATAGCTTTGCAGACTAGGCTAGTCAGGCTTATGGAGAGATAGTTACCAGGGTCAGTAGTGGACCTTCCTTTGTGGAGAGGAATAACTGTTGCTGTGCACCATTCTATGGGCACATAGCCTGTGGAGAGGCTGACGCTGAACAGCGTGTTTAGGTGTGGGGGGTTAGTTTGTTCTGTAGTTCGTGCAAGACGCAGCCTGGGACACCATCTGGTCCCATTGATGCTGTGTTTTTGGCTTTTGAAAGGGCTGTTTTCACCTGTGCATCTGTGATTTTTGGGACACTACACTTTTCCAGTATTGTTGTGGGCCCTTTTGGAGGTGACGGGGGTGAAGTTTGCACTGAATCTATCTGCCAGGATGTTAGCAATATCAGTAGGTTCAGTATATTTTGTGCTATTTTGCACTAGTTCAGTACATATCTGTGAGTTGCCACTTAGATTCTTAACATAGCTAAAGAAGGCTTTGTGGTTATCTTTTGAATCCTTGGCTATTTTTCTTTCAAAGTTAGCATTGGATGATTTCATGAGGGACCTTCATTTCTTACTGATACTGATCAGGGATGTCTTTCCTTCTTGGGATTTGCTTTTTTTCTGAACTAGTTTCCTCCTTCTATTGTATAGCCTGTTTATTGCAGGGGTCCACCAAACTGGTTTCCTTCTCTTAGAGGAGTGAGTCTTGGTTTTGCTAGGGATGGCATGATCCATGCATCCTTGTAGGTGCTCATACAGTGCATTTGTAAAGGTTTCTGCATCTTGGGCAGCGTTATCCTTTAGCGTGAGGGCTGTGAAACTTACCACCTCTGTTTTAAGTAAAGAGAAGTTTGCTTTAGAAAAGTTCTTTACTGTGGTCTCCTTAGTTGGGGGTGGTGGTGGGGTGTGGGCATCCAGAGTGATTAGTTTATGGTCTGATCTAACCAGTGACGGGTTGACCTCTGGTGTGGAACAACTGTCGCCCATGTTGGTGATGACCAGGTCCAATATGTTTTCACCTCTGGTAGGTGAGTTTACCAGCTGATCCAGGGCATTTGAGTTGATGAATTCCAGGAAGCGCTGGGCCTGGGAAATTGTACTCAAGTAGTTTTCCCAGTGAATGGTAGGATAATTGAAATCGCCCAATATCAGGGTGTTCAGTAGGACCTTCATGTTTTCCAGTGTCTCCAGAAAGGTGGAGTGGTAGTCCTGGGTCATGGAGGGTGATCTGTAGCAGGCCACAATTTGCATTGCAGATTTGCCCGATGTTAGTTGCACATGGATAATCTCAGAGGTATCATGCTGCACCACTAACCTGGAGGTGTAGGTATCCTTGATGAATATGGATACACCCCCTCCTTTTGTGTTTCGGTCCATGTTCTGTGGCCGAAACGTGTGGTATGACATGTAGCCCGGTAGTGCTGGGATGCTCTCTGGAGCCTTGAACCAGGTTTCAATTACTGCACAGATGTTGACATTCTCCATACTGAGGAGTGCTTCGAGCGAGTGCATTTTGGGATTTAATCTCCTGGCGTTGAGTACCATAACCCCCAGTTTTTTGTTAATTGTGCTGTTTATGGGGGTGGGTTTGACTTTTGAGCCTTGCCTAAAAAAGGCACTATGGAGGCAGCAAGAGCCTTGGCCAGTATTCGAAAGCCTAGGGGTGACAGGTGCAAGCTGTCTCTTCTGAAACAACACGGCTTGTGAGCATGTTGTCCCAGGCTGACAGACACTGGATCCCCTTTGAATGACACCAGAAGCTTAGCCAATTGTTGGAATTGATCATTTTTTTCTTTATACTGAGGTATCAATCTTGGTGAGGGCAGGATGCTACTCAGGGTCAAGGTCATACCATCCTGGGCTGCATGATAAGAGAGCTCTTCCATGTCCATTTTCATATAGTCCAGGAGGTACGTCTCAGGTCATTCACACCAACATGAACAAAGACAGAGTCATACTTGTACTTGTTCTGAAGTGACCTGAGTGCTTGTGTTATGTAGCGGATTCTGGATCCCGACAGGCAGCTAACAGTAACCTTCTGCTTGTCCAACCTAGTGAGTGGGACATCAGTGTGCCTGACTATAGAGTCACCTATTACTAGTGTGTTAGATATGTTATTTCACCTTAAGGGCTGTGATTGTGTGGCACACTGATTTTGTGTTTTATGTGTTATCTGGTTTGTGATGGGAAGTGCAGGTTGTTTAGGTGTCTGCTTTGGAGGTCTCTGATGCTTTTGCAGGTTTTTATTTAGAGCCTCCAAGTATGATTTTGTGTATTTATGTGTATTTTTTGCCAGTGCTATTTTAGTAGGTCTGTGTGTAGCTGGAGGTGTGGTGCAAGTGTTAACCTTCTCCTTTTGACTGTCTGTTCCAGTCTTGGGTGGAGACAGCTTAGCTTCCAGTTTGGCTGTATAATTGCATCTCTGGCATATGTTAGTGTTTTGTGGTAGGAAGAGAGGGTTGTCTGTGTACACGAGGCAGTTGTAACATTGCCTAAGGATACCCAGATTCACCAGCTGGACTGGAGAGTGCACCTGAAGTTGCCCTTTGGTCATGCCTGAATAGTAGGGTGAGCCGCTTGGTTGGTGAGGGGTGAATAAAGAGCCTTGCCCTGCTGGGCAATCAGTGTCAGGGTATATTAGTGCTATTAGGTCTGAGCAAGTGCTTTGCTGTAAGATGCTTTTTGAGTGCTTAGGTTGAGAGTTAGACTTGTTTCTAGGGAAAAACTGAAGAGGAGACTTAGTGGAGCTGGGAATAATTTAACTGTAGCTAACCAGCACTGCCCGGTGCGCAAAACCGTGCAAACGCGGTTTTTATAGTAGAGAAATGAAAGAGATAGAAATTAGCCCAAAATGGCCAATGAACTACTAACTTCTGGGCTGGAACCACTCTTCCAGGGACAGATAGGTTGCTCAAAGCTCCCCTCTCTCACAGGTAAACAGAGAAACATCCTTCTATCCAAGTACGGTATGGGCAACTCGGAAACTAGTATCACAGTCCTGAATTCAGCACTAGCCTGACAACTGAACTATACTAGCTTAGAAAGGTGGGAAACAAGGACATTTTTTTTTTGAAAGATAAGGCAAAAACTGTAAAAAATACACTTAAAACAGCTTTAAACAACTACAAACAGTCAGAAAAGGCTATCACACTTTAGTGTGTAGCCTACAACAGTTAAAGAAATTATTTAAACAAAAAACAACTTTTTAAAAGTGCAGGCTGTCAAATAAGTACAATATGTTAAAAAAAAAAACAAGCTTTTAAATCACAATAAACCTTGGAAAATCTGTGTTTAGGCAGAAAACAGTTAAGTACAGCAAGAAAGTACAGAAAACTGATACTTAATCACTCCAAAGTCTCTCTTCTAAGCTAGAAGGCGTGTATTAGTTTAAGGCTTTCTAGTGCTACCCAGTAGGTTAGTTACAGGAAAGATGGGAAACAAGCACAGATGTGGTCTTTTAAACCAGAAAGTTGAAGGAGATGGACAAACTGTCCAGATGGTCAATAAACTACAATTTCTGGGCCAAGAACCTCTCCTCTCGTGGTAAACAGGCTACCTAGTGCTTACCACTCCCACTGATAAGCTAGAAGGCTTTCTTCCGTGCTTACCACTCCCACTGATAAGCTAGAAGGCTTTCTTCCAACACAGAAAGGCTTGTGGGACTCAGAAGCTTATCAACAGTCCTGGATACAGCAACTCTGTATCTGGACTAGGCTAGTTACAGGAAAGGTGGGAAACAAGTGCAAGTGTGGCTTTTAAACCAGCACATTGAAAGAGATGGAAAAAAACTGCCCAAACGGCCAATAGCTACAATTTCTGGGCCAGGAACCACTCCTCTTGTGGTAGATAGGCTACCTAATGCTTACCACTCCCACCGATAAGCTAGAAGGCTTCCCTCTAACACAGAAAGGCTTGGGGGGCTCGATAGTTTACAAAGAGTCTTGGATACAGCAAATCTGTACCTGGACTAAACTAGTTACAGGAAAGGCGGGGAACAAGTACAAATGTAGGCTTTTAAGCCAGCAAGTTGAAAGAGATGGAAAACTGCCCAAATGGCCAAATAAACTACAATTTCTGGGCCAGAACTCACTCTTCCTGTGGAGGATAGGCTACCTAGTGCTTACCACTCCCATTGATAAGCTAGAAGGCTTCCCTCCAACACAGAAAGACTTGGGGGGCTCAGAAGCTTACTAACAATCCTGGATGCAGCAACTCTGTAACCGGACTAGGCTAGTTATAGGAATATATGGAGTCTCTGTGTCCTCCCATATTCACAGTAAGCACCTCTTTCATTTAATTATAAGCTAGAGTGCCTTCTGTATGGTGTCTGTGTCCTCACACATTCACACTAAACATCTGTGTGATTTAATTATCAGCTGGGGTGCATTCTGTATAGAGTCTCTATATCCTCCTACATTCACAGTAAGCATTTTTCTCTCTTGTTTAATTTTCAGCTGGGGCGCCTTCTGTATGGAGTTTCTATGTCTTCCCACATTCACAGTAAGCCTCTCTGTCATTTAATTATCAGTTGGGGTGCCTTCTCTATGGAGTCTCTATGTCCTCCCATATTCACACTATGCATTTCTCTCTCTCTTGTTTAATTATCAACTTGGGTGCCCTCTGTATAGAGTGTCTATGTCCTCCCACATTCACACTATGCATCTCTTTCATTTAATTATCAGTTGTGATACCTTCTGTATGGAGTCTCTATGTCCTCCCACATTTCAGAGACATCCAGTACTTGGACTAGATACTGTAAATTGGCTCTAGGTGTGTGTGTGTGTGTGTGTGTGTGTGTGTGTGTGTGTGTGTGTGTGTGTGTGTGTGTGTGTGTGTGTGTGTGTGTGTGTGTGTGTGTGTGTGTGTGTGCATGCAAGTCTGTTTTTGTTACTGTTTCCAAAAGTCATGTTCTTTCATGGTTAGTTTTGCTGAAGCTAGTACTAATGAATCTCATTCACGCAAGATGGGAAGCATCTTATTCACAAATTTAATATTAAACATAAATCCAAACTACAGGACTGATTTTATTCACTGATGTAAATAATTCCACATACTACACTTACTGAAAAATGTGTCCCTTTTGATGTATCTTGGATTGTTGAAATGCACCTCCTGCATTCTGTCCCTGATTCCTGCTCTCTTTCTCCCTCTCTTTCTCTGCATATATGGGTGAAGTATAGGTGCTCATGTGCTAGTAGTGACACACTTACTCTTGCTTGAAAAAGCTAGTGCTCAAACTCTAACTACCACAATCTTCGATTTCTACATGGCCCTCCATACATCTAATCCTATAAAGCTATATAGCCCTAGCAAAACCTAAACTCTAACCCTAAAATTCCTACCCTGTTCCCAACTTGAGTCCTCACTCAGTTACCCTAAATTTACAACCTCCGACCCTAAAGTCCCTGATTGCTCCATAAAATTAAAACTGCAGCCTATTCCCTAAATCTAAATTCCTCAGTTGCTCCCTCACCATAAAACTCCCTTTCTGCTCCCTAATCATAACCCCCCCCCCACTCCTCCCCATAGCAGCCTACACATGCTATAACATACTAGAGGGTACTCTGTAGTGCCCTATACACACACACACACACACATATATATATATATATATATATATATATATATATATAGAGAGAGAGAGAGAGAGAGTCCCAAATATTCTCTGTATTTTCTTATAGTAATTTGCAGTTTGACTGTCCATTTCCTTATTGTTTATCTGGAGTGAAGAGTGCACCACTTCTTATTTTACATATGCAATGCTTGCATGTACTAATGTGATGTAGAATACTTGACAGCTTGTTTGATATATTATCTAGATTTTCAGCAGTTGGTGATATTGGGTTTAAACTTGACTGATTGTTCAAGTCGTTGCCTTTTTTTTTGGTAATAAAGTGCACAGATGTATGGATTTAAAACAGCAGCCATGACATTCCATATTTGTCTCATATGCAGGCATTATGTTCTAGCAGACTCATATTTAGTTCACTAATGTGCCGCATGTACATCAATTGAACTTGCTTCTGTGATGCAGAAGCATTTGCCACTGATCTGCTGGTGTAGGCAACATTTCCTTGAGTAAATCTGCTAAAGTTATAAAATCTTTATACAAGAAATGTTTTTATAACCACACCCATGTATTTTGAGCAGCAGTGCAATGCTTGCTGTATGTAACATGCTGAAATGTTGCTGTTGTTCATATACTCATCATACTCAACGTATTTTTCAAATATACAGTCAGTGGGTTTGGATTCATTTTGCATAATGTGCATTTTAAGGCTGTTGTTAAATAATAAGAAGGAAAAATCCAGCCCTGAGACAGTCAGCCTTAATTTAATTCTTTAAAAAACACTCTGGAATGGGTATGTCTTCATAAATGTAAGTTACTTCGCTGAACCTCTCTTAATTAATGACTGCAATAATTAGATAATTATGAGAGAAAAAAAAGAAGTTATGTTCTTACCATAACATTCCATCTGTGTTTTTAATCTTCATTCATTCATTACTGATGGGTGTCAGTTCTGTCCTTGGAACCGAGTCAGCCGTTATATCAACCTTGCGCCACCCAAAAAACTCTCAAGCTAAGTCTTTACCCATTGTGCCTCTCTCCATATTACCTCAGATTGAGTTTGTCTATAAGGAAAGGATAGACCACAGAGAGAAAAGGCTTTTCTGAGCAACTGCCTTATCCTAGGATAGGACCATAGCCGAACCTCCAAGAGTCTTTCGGAGGGGGTTGGTGGGTGGGTTGTAATGAATGAATGAAGATCAACAACACAGATGGAACATTATGGTAAGAACATAACATCTTTATCTGATGTTGTTAATCTTCATTCATTCCTTACTGATGAGACAGAGTCCCATCTACCTTGTTTCCTGGGAGACCCTATGGAAGAACATTCCTTTCTACCATTGAACCAAAGGATGCTCTCCCCCTGGAGACCATATCCAATTTGATAGTGATTGATAAATGTTTGAGGAGAGGCCCATATTGCTGTCTCACAAATGTCATCCATGGATGCTGTCGCATGAAAAGCCACAGATCTTGTGAAAATTGCTTTGATTTTGGAAGGTAAAGAAGTTTTGTTTCATTGCTAAATAAAGGAACCATTTAGGCAATGTAACCTTGGCAACCAGTTTTCCCAATTTTGGTCCTGAGTATGATATGAACAATCAGTCAGACTTTCATATGGGTTTAGATCTGTTAAGATAAAAACAAAGTTGTCTGTGCAAATCAAGCAAATGCAATGTATACTCTCCCTTGTTTGAGAAATTTGGGAAGAAGACTGGAAGGTCAATTGTCTGATTAATTGACAAACTAGAGATAACTTTAGGCAAAAAGGAGGGGTTAGTCTGTAGTGATACTCTGTCCTTATGGAAGACCATGTAGGGACGTTTAATAGACAATGCCTGTAACTCAGATTCGATAGGTAGTCTAAAACCATTGATATCGGTGCAGAAAAGGGATTTATCCTTTTTTCACAAGACCATATAATAAATCTCTTCCATTTGCTGAAGTAAAGTTTCCTGGTGGAAGGTTTATGGGAAGCCAGAAAGATGCTGCGGACAAGGGAGGACAAATTGTTCTGCCTGGCAATCACCAGAAGTGGAGGAACCAAGCTGTCAGATTGAGGTTCAATAAATTTGGATATGTCAATCCCTGTGGATGGGATAGTAGTTCCAGAGTAGGATCCAGAATCCAAGGTTGCTGTATTATGTGTGGCCAAAGGAAGGGGAACTAAATTTGTCATGGCCAGTAGGGAGCAATGAGCATCACTCTGCTTCTCAAACGATGGGCCTTCATCAAAAATTTGGGAATCAGATGTATTGGTGGGTAGGCATACAGAAGTCCCTCGGGCCAGTTGTATACAAAAGCGTCCCTCGGGGACTCCCCTTTTTGCATGATCAGGGCAAAGTAGCTGCTGCATTTGTGGTTTATGGGGGATGAGAATAAATCACAGCAATGCTGGCCCCAGTGACTGAAAATGTTCTTCGGTATTGCAGGGTTGAGGGACCACTTGTGAGGCAGGAGAATGTATCTGCTCAACTTGTCTGCAATCATGTTGGAATTCCTGGGAATGTGCGTTGCTATCAGAAAGTGGTTGGAAGCAATCACCCATTGCCAGATTCTCATGGCCTCTCGGCACAAGGGGTAAGACTTGGGTCCACCTTGTTTGTTGATGTACCAGACTACTGACATGTTGCTGGACTGGATGGCAATTGTTCCTGAAGGGAGAGCAGATTGGAATGCTTGCAATGCTAGAAGCACCTCCCCCAGTTCTAGAACACTGATATGCAAATTGGCCTCTATGGCTGACCAAGTGCCTTGGACAGTCTCTCCCTAATAATGCCCCTCCCCCCACCCAATCAGGGAGGAGTCCATGGTCACTATGGCTTTGGGCTGAGAATGGGAGAATGGAAGACACCATAGGTTCTCTTCTGGCTTCATCCAACAACGTAAGTCTTGTTTGCAGCAATCTGTTATCCTGATCTGAAATGACATGGGGAGGTTCAAAGGGGACCATTGTATTAGCAAAAGCCACTGAAGAAGCCTCATATGCCAGGGGTACCATCGTTATAGAAGCTGCCATGGACCCTAAAAGCTGAAGGACTGCTCGAACTGGCACTTTGTCCTGACTATCACTCGGAGTTGCTCTATGATTCTTTGCATCCTGTGAAGAGGGAGGTAGATAGACATGATTGGGTATCAAATTCTGCCCCTATGAACACCAGTCTTCGAGAAGAAATTAGTTTGCATTTGCCTTTGTTCACTGTTATCACTAGTTGTTTTAGTTGTATAGGGTGAAATGGATTGCTGAGGTCAGTAGATGTTTGGCTGAAGCAGTGAGGAGTCAATCATCCAGATATGGAAACACTTGGAATCCTTGCAGTCTCAAGAGAGCTGTTACTACTGTCATGAATTTGGTCAACACTCTGAGAGCTGTAGAGTGACTGAAGGGCAGTGTGATTGTCTCCCAGCCGGAAGCGGAGAAATCTCCTGGATTGCTTGTCCATTTTTATGTGGTAATAAGCATCCTGAAGATCTATACAGCACATCCAGTCATCTTTGCCCAGGAAGGGAAGTATAAACTGTATCATGACCATCCAGAATTTCTCTTGTTGGACAAATTTGTTTAGGATGTTGAGGTCCAGAATTGACCTATAGTCCCCTGTTTTCTTTGGCACTAAAAAGAATCTTGAGTAAAAACTGGATTCTATTTGATCTGGAGGGACTGTTTGGATGACTCTTTTTTTGAAGCAGCTTTTGGATTTCTAGAGCTACTGATTCCCTTTGACTGGGTGGTACATCGGGAATGTGTCTTAAGGGCTTTGGGAAAAGGTTGAAGGGAATGAGGTAACCTCTGGTGATTATCATCTGCATCCAAGATTCTGAAGTTATTTTTTGCCAGGCAAGGTGGTGCATAGAAAAATGACCGCGACTGCTTCCAGAGGTAAGCAATCAGGTCGCTCTTCAGGAGTGCTGGTAAGACTGTCCTGAGAAAGAATCTTTGTACCCTTGGTTATTCTGACCCCCTCTGCCTCTGAAGGGACATCTTCCAGTTGAGTTCCCTCCTCTGCCCCAGGGGGAAAACTCGCCACGTGTGTCACGGGAAAGACCTTGGGACTTTCTGTACTACATCTTTCTACTCCTCTGATTCCTGGAGTAAGATCATTAAGGTGTGGAAAAATGCATGCCCACAGCTAACAAGGTCTTGCCATCCTTTTCACACCTGGCTAAAGTGTCTTTCATCTTTGGGCTAAAAAGGGATGAGGCCACTACAGGGGTGTTAAGGAAGGAAGACTTAAAAGGGTCCATGAAATCACATAGATGGATCCAGGAGTGATGTCTTGTAACAACGCCCATGCCTGCTGTTCCAGCTGACCCTTCGGTCGAGTGCAAAATGAACCTCATGGACGAATTAGAGATGGATTCCAGGGTTGCAAGCTGTGAGGCAACTTTGTCCTGTACCTTATCAGACACTGCTCCTGCCAGGGTCTCTGAGAGTTTGGTTATCAGGTCTCTCTGGAGTCAAGTAAAATGTTCCAGGTAATTTAGGGACCAGATGGTAAAGGTCGCTGAAGAATACACCCATTTCCCCAGTCTGTCTATCACCCAGGACTCCCTGTTTGGAGGATGGACAGTAGAGCTTTCCTCAGTGATCTCTTTTTTTGTGGCTGCTGCCACAACCATACCATCTACTGGAAGGGGCTTAGACCAATGAGGATTATCCTGAGGGGGTGAGAAAATTTTGTCTGGCCTCCAAGGGATAGGTTAAATGGTATCAGGACTATTCTACACATGCTACACAATGAGCTGTATGAGTTTATCTGCAGGTGGGGTTACCTAGGAGGTAGAGGGCTGGGCTCGGAGAGCCCGCAAGAATACGGACTCTTCAGGGAAAAGGGTGGTGGACTTACAATCACCCCACTGCTTAAGGATCTCCAAGATGTGTCCAAAGGAGACATCATCAGGGAGTGATTGTGGGGACCCTTCCCCTTCATCATAGTCCGTATCTTCGGTCAAGAATTCCTCTGGGGAATCCACGTGCTTCCTAAAGCATGACCTCTTGAGAGGAAGCTCATTGATGGGAGTATATGAGGAGGATGCTGCAGTGGGGGAAACTTGCTGATGGAGGTTCAGAACTCTGATTCTAGTGTTAGCTGCACTGTTTGACTTACTAGGATACTGGAGGTCAAGACAACCAGATCTTGAATAGAGCAATAAGTAAAGCACAGATGACGCAGTCATAACAGTCTGTATAACACAGAGTACAGAAAAGACTTTTAGTCTTTCCTAATAACAGTGGTTCTCAAGACCAGACATATTTTATTAGGGATCTGTGAGGCTTTTAGAATTTGTTGAGATGTTACATGAGATACAGACCAACTGGAATGTTGTACTCTTCAAATGGGATAATCAGTGCTGAATATAGGGGGGCAACAACAGTTTTTGAATCTACATGAAATACCTTTGACTACTAGTTGTACTAAGTAGAAGAATCTCCTGATAACTGTTGCCACATGATAATAATCCATGTGAAGCAGAGCCCTTCCATAACCTTATTCAACTATGACCTGGACCAGTGGATGAGAAATCGAAAATTCACCCCAGGCCTGGCACCTATGTATGTGATGGACAAGAGGCAACCATTAAATCATGCCCTAGCTAACATACACTCTTTAGAATAACCTCTACGGCACAACAAGTTGTGGGATACATTTGGGTTGTATGACTAGGCTTATTAAGGCCCTAGTAGTTGTTAGCCTAGTATACACCTATGAACCTATGCAGAAATTTTACAGCTAAGTTAAACAAATGGGGATAAACAATGGATACAGTTAGTAAAACTAGGGAAAAAGAGGTGTAACCTTCCTTTGAGTAATTTTAATTTTACATTTTCTTTCTGAAAGGATGCATTGTGAGGAAACCAGAGAGGTGAGCTCAGTGCAATGAATAATACAGATAATTGGAACATACTTCCTGTAATTTCCGTCTCCCAATTCATAACTCACAGTGCATTAAGTGAGTCGCACATGAATGTACACAAGCACGCTAGTGATCGTGCAATGCAGACAGCTGTTGGCAGTAACAGAACTAAATTAACCTACCAGTTGAAGAACTGTTAGCTTTCATGGGTGAGTGACTAAATTATAGTACAATCTCCTCCAGAGAGAGAGAAAAGGAATGGCTTTTAACTGAGTAGTACACATACCCCTTTTTCAGTCAGTCCAGGTCACTGGAGAAATGTAACACAATTTGCCACCATACAAGGAGGCACAGCACATGACAGAATCAAATTCCGAATGTCCAAGTGAAACGGAGAATGCTTTATCTAGCATACATGGAACTTCAATTCCAACAGCTGAAAAGGAAACAAAAGTGAAGCTGGTACATAGAGAATAAGCTTATAATGTGCTATCTGTGCATGTCTAGCATAATTTACAGTATTCACTGCAATGGAGAATTTTCTTTAGTATTAAATTAAAAAAAATATCTGTACAAGGTTAATTCATGGTCTTGACATTGTTAGCATGTGTGAAATGTTTTTTTACAGCATACATATTCTACAGGATTACTTCCACTGATTGCAGCATTTTTATTTTCTTAAAAGCTTATTAATGTCAACATTCATGTCATAACCTCAGTTTTAACTTCTGAATTTTCCGCTGTGTTTTAGTCTAACATTATAAACTAATGCTCTAATTCCATGTTCTAAAGGTCATTAAAACAGCTGCTAATCTCTAGCACCAATTAGCCCTTTAGCATCCTCTTTCTTCAGGAATGCATCTCCCAAGCTGGAGCTGTAAAATAGCCATGGTCTCAGCCGTCTTTGTGAAGCTTGAAAATTGTTCACACATGAGAGAAATTAAGCCCTCATTTAGCAGAGACACATGCCTGTCAAGTCTGGAGTAACAAAGGCCTATCCCTGGGGTCTACTCAGCTCCCGGTGGCTGCCACTCATTCTGTTAGCAGTGCTTACCCTTTTACAGATTATGTATAAAATTCAATAAATCATTTCATCTGCTCTGGTTAATATATATATATTTATACATGAGCTTGGGACTTTCTTCAAAGTACTTCTCTTTTGAGTATCTTTAACCACTTTACAGGAGTGTGCTTCTGTGTTGTGGAGGTGGTGTGCATTTTGTAATTAAATAGTCATTTTAATCCACATGTGGCAACACTTAAAGGGCAGGGTTCCTGCTTTTACATCATCCTTCACAGCAGTTTATAATGACTACCAATGGTATAGTACTTTAGCAGTTTTACAATGCTAATGTCAAATCTGATTTTTAAAGTCTCCAAGCACTGTAGTAATTTTGTCATAAAGATAGCCGTGATACTTTTTACCATATTTTTTAAAACATACTATGCACTTGCATGTCTTTTTGGTTTACAATTAGTATACAAACATTGAATCAACGACGTGCCTTCTGAAATATTATTTCTGGGCATGCAATGCTATGGCTTCATGTAGTAACCAAATAATGAATTTAAACCACATTTGCTGTAAACAACTTGCTCCAGTGAAATGCTAGCAATGGCCTGCTTAGACAGCAAAGATGAATCTCATATAAATGGTCAAAATGCTGTTGCAATCAAAATAGTGAAGCAGTAGCTTCTAACTTTATTTTTAGCTTTGAATTAAAGTATTCAAGATTTCCTTTAACAATCACGGTTACTTAACATGACTGTAGAGCACCTATTTGCAGAATTTACAAATGCAGAGCTTTCATCATTTCTACTTTTTCTTGATAAGCATAACGATAATTAATGTTTTATTATTTAAACATCAACCTGTGCATCCAACTGAATAGAAGAAATTGTGGATGAAAAGTACCTGAAATGAATGAATGATACTAGTATTACTAGGATTACCGCCTACTAGATGAATTACTGAATAACAAACAGCAGACGACAGCTGTGTTGCACTGAGCTGATCTCCTGATGTGTAGGTCACAAAAGAGCTGCTTAAGGGAAGTCAGAAAAGTAGATTTTAAAGATGCAAACACAAATGGGTTATTGAGTTCAAAACTTGCACATAAAGATTAAAAGACAGTAGCAGAACAGCAAGAGTCTTATTTTTCTGACCCTTTGTTCTCTTCTAGGTACTTGTGTAGTTGTTTTACTTTTAATCTCCTATACTAAACTTTGTCTATCACTCCAGACACTAATGAGCCTCTATGCTGGCCTCACATTACTACATAATCTGGAAAAGCATCTCTAGCTATAACAATGTCTCTGTAAATTAATAAATTCAATGTCACTGTTAAACCATTCTCTTCCACCTGCCTGCAATACCCATTCTGGTACCTCTGCCTGTTCTTTTTGTTTCTACACTGTCACTTCCATTTTGACAGCACAGTGAATCTACATAATTTTACTCTTTTTATTTATTAATTCTTTTCAGACTGTGCTTAGTCTTCTGAAGTTATTATACTTTAGTATCTCAAGCCTCCTTACAATTTTAATAACAGTCTGGGACATCCATTTCCTAATGTGTATTTTTTGCCTCATGGCTTCCACACAAAAACTCATATGTTTTCTGAATGTCCTCTTACTAATGCCTTATATATTTGAAGAACCCATTGGCATGTCCTGACTCCAGTCCACAGTATCCTATTGGTTTTTACTACTGCCATCCCTGATTGTTTGATTGAGCCTAAGAGTGGTTACAGACTAGATCCACATTCCCTCAGTTTGTAAGTATTAACTTATGTATGTTGTGTATGTTAACTTCAATGAGACTGACAAACGTATACATCATTTTATAATTACAATAAACACTAACCACTGTCTGTATAACTCTAAAAGCTGTACCATGTCTTATTGAAGGCTAGCCACACCTTGACTGTGACTACTATATCTACTATAACAAGCTAGTTTTCATCAGAGCACAGGTTGCTTTTATTAACTACACCAAATATGACATCTGATGCAAATGGAATAAAAAGGACAGACACTAGCTCTAAGCCTGTGACAATATATTGGCTACCGGACAATTTCCAGCTAATCAGAACTTTCTGATGCCTGTCTGTTAGACAGTTTTCTGTAAACTGCACAGTTCTGGTCAGCCCTACATTTTAATTTACCTTCCATTTTCCACAAATGTGTAGTGTGAGATGCATTGCCAAAATTGTAACGAGATCATATCCACTGGGTTCTAACTTTTCATGTCCTTGGTTACTCCAGCATAGCAAATAACTCCTTGTACTGTTAAGCATGTGCTGTGTACAGCAGCAGAATGACCCTTTGACAAGACAAAAAGCATTCATAAAACATCATTAGTTTCTTTACTATAGTCTTCTTTAGAGAGTCTCTTAAGATGAAAGTAAATATAGACAACATGGAACTACATATCTTCTTCCAAGGCCACAGTTGTGGATGGGAACCATTGTTCTTAGTCCCTAGCATTGTAATACTATTCTGGGTTTTAAAGAGATGATGTGTAGTTCCATTCATGTCCTCTAATTCTTCTACTAACCCATTCACCATTCATTGAATACAGCTCAGCTGATCCCTAAGTGGTATTCCTTGAGTTATCTTAGGATCCTTCTTGATTTCTTCTATGATCTACTTCCTTTTTTTCAATAAACATCTTTATTAAATTATCATATATGACATAGACAATCTTACATTTATATAAATGAAAAACAATCAACATTGACACCACTTTATTTGCAAATATTATGCATCACAGACACCATTGAAACAACTGTAGTTGCAAACATTATACAACACGTATAATGTATCCAGTCATTGTTAAGCATTATATGGTTCATTCAAATCCTGCCTCTTAAACCTTGTTCCTTCTCTGCATATATTGTTCCCACAGTTCCCATTTTTCTGTGTAGTTTGCTTGGTCTCTTTCTAAAGATCACAGTTCCACTTGTTTTACCTCTGTTACTATATTCACTGCTTCTAATGAAGTTGATCTAGACTTTGATTTCCATTTTCCAGTAATTGCTTTTTCACAGCCACCATAATTAGACTCGGCAAGGGTTTACTATGTCTAGATAATTTGCACAGGGAATCCCTATAGTCTGCTAGCTCATTACACTCTCAAAAAATATGTTCCCAGTCACCTCTTTCTTGCCCACCGCACCTCCAACATTTGTTATCCACTTGAGGAAAAACTCTTTGGAGTCTACTTGGGGTATAAAAATACCTATGTAAACACTTCCAGGCAAAGATCCTAAATCTTTTAGATTTGGTTGCATATTTGTGAGATATACATATATCCCCCATTGTCTCTTTGTGAATTGCTTATCCATTCTTTCTTCCCAATCCTTTCCAAGCTCTTCTGATTGATTCTTATAATTATCATGCAATATTTTATATGCTCTACTAATTATTCCTTTTTAACAGTAGCTTCTGCTCTAGATTCTATAAAAAATCTACCAGTGCTGGTCTTTCATTTAGGACCCCCCTATTTCTTTTTCTTTGACTATACTCTGATATCAATCCTTGATAGGGAAGACAATCTCTAACCTGCAGTCCAAAAAAATCTTGGCCTCTTCCCTCTCTATTACCTTTCTCTTTCTAGGTATTTGCTCCCAATACCTTGCTCCTTTGCCAATTTTCTCCAATAAATTCCAGCCCCCTCTTGCCTATTATCTGTATCCCTAACCATAGACATCCCTATTGACATAATCTCTTTTTTCCATTGTCATGCTGGTTTAGTTCCTAGAATATTCCCTGCTACTTTATGAATATAATACTACGTATGATTTTTGTTGTTCTCCTTAACAACTGCATCAAAAATTCCAATCTCTCTTGAGCCCTCCCGTATCATCATCATTCCTTTCCACTTTGAATTATAGTTTTCTGCTTGTGCTATGTATAAGAGTCTAAACTGTGTTTCTCTAGAACATCCCCTCAAATTGGGTAATCCTAGTCCACCTTGTTCTATTGGAAGAATCAGCTTATCCCACTTGACCTTTGCTGTCTTCCCTTCCCAGATAAAATCTTTCAACTCTTTTTTGATTGCTATCCACATCTTCTTCTCTGGTTGATAAAAATATGCCTGACCTGTGTGTAAGACTAAAGGGACTAAAAACATTTTAATTGCTTGTATCTTCGTATCCATATCCATATAACAAAGTTTCCAGTTTCTCAATTTTTGTATTATCTTCTCTTTAGTCTCTTCCCAGATATCCTTAGCTGCCACAACAGAGTCATTTCTAATCCATACTCTTAAATACTTCATTTTATCATGTCCCCAAAAATATGGATATTGTTGGACCAATTTGTGTGTTGGTACATAATTTTCCACTAATGCCTTTGCTTCAGGTTCATTAAGTTTGTATCCCAAGAAGATGTCTTAAAATGTTTCCTTTCTGATTTTGTCATGTATAAAATAGTATCACCCTCAAATAGAGCCAGCTTTTCCTATCATACCAATTATATCCTTGAATTTCTAAGTCCCTTATTTTCTTTGCTAATGGTTCTAAATATAATGCAAACAACAAAGGGGAAAGTGGACAACCCTGCCTGGTTCCTCTACTCAAGCAGAAGTTATCAGTGAGGACCCCACCCACTTTAATTTTCAACTCCAATCTCTCATATATATTCCTAATCAACCTTATAATTATATCAGGGAAAGCAAATGCTTCCATTGCCCTGCTCATGAAGTCCCAATCCTCTGTCAAATGCTTTCTCTGCATCAACATCTACCGGTAACAGTGGTATTCTCTTACATTCTGCTTCCCTCTGGATCATCAATGTTCTGTTAATATTGTCAGATATTTGCCTCCCCTCAACACAACCACACTGATCCATATCAGTCAATTTTGGTATCACTTTTGCCATTCTTTTATAGACATAAATACTTTATAATCATGGTTTAATATTGAAATGGGCCTGTATGAAGCTGAATCTGATGGATCTTTATCCTCTTTAGGTATTACAGTTACCACCGCCTTATTCCAGGATGCTGGTACTTCTCCTCCTCTTAAAATACTGTTAAACAAAACCTTCCAGATCTTTATCAGTTTTTTTCCCCTCCTAGCTTCCAAACTTCCACAGGAATGCCATCTGTTCCTGGTGACTTTCCTGTAGCTTGGTTATACATAGCCATTTTTATCTCATCACTTCCTATCCTACCTGTTAGTAATTGAGCCTCATCTTCCTGAAATGTAAATTTGCAAACTCACTTTTGTGAAAGTGCATTTTTTTGAAAATGCACTTTCGTGTAAAAATAAAAATAAAACCTAAACCAAAAAAAAACAAAACTCACTAAACACTATTATGCAGGGGGGGCAAACCACCCTGTGCCCCCCACCCCCCTACTTTAATATTCTCACTCCAAGATCGTACTACAGTGGGGAAAAGGGAATATTCCCTTATCGCTACTATACCACGAGCTCAACAATAGTTTGCTTAGTTGTACATCAACACTAAACGTTGATGTACAACTAATGTTGCATGCAAACTGCGTGTTTTTATTTATTTTCTGTTTTTTTTTATTTTTATTTTTACACGAAAGTGCATTTTCAAAAAATGCACTTTCACAAAAGTGAAGTCGCGATGAAACGTAAATTCTCTGGATCGAATGGGATCCGAGCGCATACACACGTGTGGGAGTTTCTGTCTGTATAATGAAATGGATATATATCAAAATACAAAGTGAAAAAATATTGCATTCAGCAACATAGAATTATTCTTTTATTAACAAAATATCAGCATTAATAAAACAAATAGGGAACAAGACCACCAGCACCCATTTTAGACTCAGAACGCTAAATATATAATAGTTCCAAAGTTATTCAACTTCAGAATTAGAGAATACTCACTTATCACCAATGTTATGCAACCTCAATGTTAGTATTTTAGCAGTTTTCAATGTTACTACACTCAAGGTTTCTTTGTGATGTGAAAGGCACATGAAATAGGTTTATGTCAAACAATATGATCCGCTGACATGGTTCACTGACTTATGTCCCATTACTTGGTACACTGTGTTAAAGTTCCCTGCAATCCTGAATGAGATAAAGCAGTTACTGGAAAAATTATAAATGAAACATGGTAATGTTTTAGACAATAGTTCTCTTCCTGTTTTATTTACCTTTACCTGAGTATGCCAAACTTCCTTTCTTCCTCTACTGGCACATATAGCATTTGGCAGGGATAACTTACCATTGTCTCAACTCTTACTGTTAGCATCTCTTTCAAGACCTTCTCTTTTTCTCTACTGAACCTTTAAAAAGGAGAGTGGAAAATGTATCATCCTGTCATAAGCCAATACTGATTACTGAAACAAGGGCTTTGCTGATGGAGATACCTACTTTCCATTTGGCTAAGATATGTGTGCTTTGACATTATTCCTCAAAGTAGAATATAGACCAATAAAAAAAGATGGCAGACTGGTAGGACAAGAATTCTAATGTGGCCTTAGTATTCAACATTGCAAAACAGAGAGTACAAGAGCATCTGCCTTTGTCAAAAGGTGCAAGATTTGGGTAGGATTTGTATGTCTGCATGCTGTGTTCACCACAGAAGGTGAGTCTCTGTACAGCAGCATGCTTTGTACAGTAGCAGCAACTATAATGGAGTATGCTCACATTTAGAAGAATGGATTATGACATTTTTAGAGACCATTCAATACATTACAGTACTTTCTCAATTTACATTCTGAAATAGCAAGTGCTTGGAATGCCCTTTGAAAGTATTTATTTTTATTTACTTTTACATTTGCTTACTGGGATGGTCCGACTGGGGCAGTCATAGCTTGTATACAAATTGTCACTAAAGAATAATGAAATACTAACAGAATAAATGTAAACTCATTTGCAAGATAATAATGTAAAAAACTAAACACAATAGTCAAGTAGAACAAGGTATTAAACACTTGATAGATGACAACAATCCATGGCTTAACTTATGTTTGTGGAAGAGCATAACATAAGTAAGGAAGCTAGGTAAAGAGATTCACTTAAGCAAGTAGAGCATAGTTAATAAAAAGTCAGTGGTGAGAGTTATAGGTAAGAATGAAACTATTTATAGAGGAGTAGTACTGCTGTAAGAGATAGGTTAATAAAGATAATACTTACAGAAAAAAATGTATAAGTAATGTTTATGTTACTACTCAACCTGAAATATTACATGTGCAAAGCCAAGATTCATATGTGTCTTTTAAGAGATATCTTGAATTAATTAAGGTTGCTTATGGACCTAATACTATGTGGAAGGTTATTCCAATTCTTTGTAAAAACGTTAGAGTAAAGAGAGTTGCCCACTGTGTTGGATACTTTGGTTACTTGGAGTAAGTCTTTGTTAGATGATCAAAGAATATGATTATTAGAGTAGGGTTGTAGGATATTTTTAGGGAAAGTATATTTTCAAGATTATGCATTATTTTATGAGCCATTATTAATTAGTTATAGTTCAGAACATGGGGTAGTTCTAACCAAGAGAGTTTTTGCAGGCATTGACAATAATGAGTTGAATGTGTAGAATTTGTTGCAAATTTGGCAATCTTATTGCAACACGCTTCCAATTTACTTAGTTCTGAGGTTTTGAGATTGCTGAGTATGGGGGAGCCATATAAAAGTGAGAAGAGAAGGTGAGTCGTAGCTATGGCAATCCTTGCAGTGTCTGTTAAAAATTTTTTGTTTCTATACATTGTTCCTACTTTCTTATGAACTTTTTTGATTGTGTAGAAATGTGTATGTCAAATTTTAGTCTGTTGTCAATTATAATGTCTAATAGTTTTGTTTGGGACTCTGGGAAAATCCTAGTATTATTGATGGCAGTGATATAAAAGTTATATGGGAGGACAGCAGGTTTAGATGGATGAAAGATCATACGTTTCATTTTATTAGGATTGAGAATGAGTTGTGAATTTGCTAGCCAAGTTTCAATATCTGAGAAGGCCTTTTGTGTAACTGCATGACGTTGAGTTATTGTGGATGCTGCACATATGAGGGTTGAATCACCTGTGTATTGTATAATAGATACCTGAAAGAAGGCAGTATTAAGTTCATTTATTAAAATGCTGAAAAGGAGGGGCCCCAGGATTGACCCTTGAGGGACCCCAAGTGTGACTGGAAGGAGTGGGGATAGATCTTGCTTCCATTTCACAGCTTGCTGGCAGTTTGATCACTATGAAACCAGTTGACAGAATCAGAGTTTATACTGAGATTTGTTTTAGAGTGTACAGTAATGTAGGATGGGAAACTGTATCAAATGCTTTAGACATGTCCAAAAAGAATGAGGACACTATTTTGCCCTAATCTCTGAATTTATTTATAGTGTTAGTGAAAAAGGTGTTCAAGAAGTTGGAAGTGAATATATCTTTCGAGAATTTTAGACAGTGGTAAAAGTATAGCAATGGGTTGGTAGTTTGTTAATTCTGTTGAACTACCTCCTTTGTGTAATGGTGTAATGTATGCAATTTTCCAAATAGTTGGGACATACTGTTCTGTTACAGAGCGGTTTATAAGAATTGACACAGGGAAGACAATAACATCTGCTGTTAATTTTAAGTATTCTGTTGGTAAGTTGGATTTCAACTTCTTTAATAATTTTACAATAGTTTGTTTTGGGATTGTTTGAAATGAGAATGAATCAGCAGTATTGTTTGTTGTGCAGGGTGCTAGTATTGTGGGAGGTTTGTTATTCTTAGTCAGAGCTAAAACACGTTCAGTGAAAAAGATGTTAAATTGTTCAGCTGTATTGGTAGTATTATTAGGTAAGTTGGGGGTAAGTGTTGTGGTTTGACCAGGGTGAAGTATGTTATTTATTGTGCTCCAGAATTTTTGTGGATTTGTTCTGTTTCCATTGCAAATTAGAATAGTAGTGTTGTCTAATTTAATTTGGTGTTTGGCAGTATTTCTAATCTGCTGGTAAATGATACGGTTTTGGAGGGTTCTATTTTTAGCCCAAGACTGCCATGCTTTGTCCCTTTGTTTCAGGAGGGTTCAAGTCTCATAGGTTAACCATGGTGTACAGTTAGTCTTAACATGAATTGTTCTTGCAGGTGCAAGTCTGTTTAGAATAGTAAGGAAGGTGTCATTGAAGTGTTGCACAGCAGCATCTAGGGGTAGTTGCTTAAGAGGGGACCAGTCCATTTTATCAAGAATATTAAGTAGAACTTGTAAGTTAAAATATTTCTTGTTACGGACTTGGCAATAGTTGAGTAGTTTTGCAGGGAAGTTGTGGTTTCTTAGTAAGTGGGTCCCAAGGTGATCACTTAAGTGATCTGCTAGACACCCAGTTATTTGGTAATAGTGGTGTTTATTAATTAAATACAAGTCCAAAATAGATTGTTTATTTGTTTACTTATCAGTTCTAGTAGGGTAATGAATCATTTGAGAAAAGCCATGGAGGTTTAATTAGTTATTGGGGTTGTCTGAATTACATCATCCAGTCAGTATTGAAGTTTCCTACAATAATGATTTCCTCTGTTATGGTGTTTGTAATATTTTGGAGAATGATTTTGATTGTAGAGGAATTGTTCCCTGGAAGAATGCAGACAGCTGTTACATATATAAATATATATATATATATATATATATATATATATATATATATATATATATATATATATATATATTTGTTTTGGTTTAGTTGTAATCTGGTTAGGAGTAGCTCTGCATAGTTTATGTTAGTGAAACTTATGTTTACAGGTTAACAGTTGAGTGAATTCTTGAACTGAATTGCCACACCACCTCCCTTCTTTTCTAGTCTATCAGCTCTAAGAATATGGTAGCCGGGGGGTGGGGTGGGGGGATAATTTCTGTGTCTGGTATTCAACCAGGTTTCGGTAAGGATGGTAATGTCAGGGTTGTAAAGAGACAGTTGCATGGTGTTTATGTATTTTATTGAGCATACTTCTAAGGTTTAGGTTTAATAGGAGTATTTCAGAGCTTTTATGTGGAATAGGTAGTTTGAATTGCATTGAGGGATTTGAGGATAAGTGGTCAGGACCTGGGTTTGGGAGGATATCACCACTAATCATAAGTTTGGCTGCTATATGACTGAGTACATGTAAGAGTTTGAAAAATAAAGTTAATATAAGGCTATGTATAATCATGGTAGTATTTGTGTCTGATAATATATATTGGTAAAGAAGATTAGTAGTGATTGAATTTAGGATTTCGTTTGGTATGGTATTAGAGTAGTAATGACATTTAGTCAAGATTATGTAGAATTTGTGAAATTTGTGAGGTGTTTATATGGTGTCACGCTATTGGTAGTCTTTTTGTAAGGACGTGCAGTACTCTGTAGATAGAAATCTGTGAAGGGAGTGGTTAGCTATAAATAGTAAGGTGGATTTAATGGCTCAGATTTTGGTATGTGTGCCATGGTGGCAGATAAATTATGAGTATCAGGGGTGGGTGGGATATGGGGCAGGGTATGGGAGCTGAGTGAGCCCAAGCAAAGCGAGGGAGAATGGAGCATGAAGAACCAGGAACAACAAGGTGGGCCAAAACAATACAAAAATCAGTCAGTTACTCAGCATGCAAACGTTAAGTGCAAAGCTGTAATAGCAGGACAGTATGTCCTACCACTACACTACAAGAGCAAGGGAGATCAAATTAGAAACTGGCAAAAAAAGTCTGGAATAAATAATGAATGGCAAACAAAAACCCTAAGAAGTAAAACAGGGGCCAAAGGGTGTAATGTTCCGGTTAGTGTACACACTGAAACCATACAAAAAGTAAAACAAAATTTAAGAGCAACATATACTGCAAAATAAAGCAGTGAGGCAGAAGACGTTGGTCAATTTAAAACACAGGCAAGAGTTTCTCCTTATTGAATTGCCGCAATCCTGATAGGAGGTGTGACCATGAATCAGCTCACTAGGAATTAGACAAGAAGGGTCTGCTAACAGCAGGAAAACTGCAGGTCTTTAATAATTTTGATGACTGTAGTTTTTTTTCCCTTGAAATAGCCAAGATCCTGCTAGGAGGTGTGACCAAAGTCAGCTCACGAAGAGTTGGGTAGAATGGGCTGTAAGATAAAAGATTACAAATTAAATAGAGCGAAAGATTAAAGAAAGCATAGAGCAAGTAGGCAGCTATTACATAACATTATTAATATATAGAGGTGGAGAGAAAGCAACATAAAGACATTTAATAGAGATACACAAGGAACAAGAAAGGGAGAGCTATCTAACAAGCAACAGATAATGCAATAAGCTAAATAAAAATAACAAAATGTAATAGATGTCTAATGACCAGCACTAGGAATGTACAAAATCAGTAGAGCAGCTGTACTCGACATTTACAGATATCCACACCATCAAGTATAAAAGTAAATAAGGCAAAAATAAATAATAAAGAGTTTCAAAGACCAATTAGCACATGTATCTCTATAAATAAACCTCTGACTATACAAATAAAGGCATAGCAGATAAACAACGAGTTGTATGAGACAATAAACAGTGAAGTAGACTGCGCACTATCTTCACACTGTTCACAGGACACGAGAGATAATAATAGTATAAGCACAAAGTTTCTCTACACAGACATGAAACAGTAAGGTAATAGGCGTCCAAAAGCCCCAAAAAACAAACAAGTGTAGAAGCAGAGAAAAATGGCAATTAAGTTCTTTCTTTCTAGAAAACATTTATTTACCAGACCACGGTCCACTCAGCAAATTAGATAGGTAAACACAATCAATCGTAAAACATAAACGCTATTGAGCCCATGCGTTTTCGTCTGCTGCATTGAGACTTCATCAGATGAATACTTTGTTACCATTTACATTCCCTTTATATAGTCTACATAATCATTTAATTAATGAACACACCTTAATTCAATTAACTTAATTAAAATCCTATTGCATACTTTCTTGGTAGAAGTGTGCTTCACTATTCACTTAAAAACAACAGTTGTACAACATTTAAACAACATTTAAAAACTCTTCCTTTTATAACACATTTAAAACAAGTAGAATTAATTTCCATAGAGTTAATATGAACTCATTTCTTTCATAGATTAAGGGACTAAATACCAAAATATACATATATACAAAACATTTCACTTTGTGGTGTTCAGCTGCCATCTAGTGGAGATTCATATGTATTTAACATGCTGGACCATAAATTAAAAATCATAGGAAGGTTCCTTTGTTAAAAAATAATAAAATTTCATATTATTGTTATTAATGAAAATAATTTATAAAAATACCCTTACATCAAATGGATTGTTAATAATGTTATCAAAAATATTGCTAAATCAAGTTAATGTACTTTCTTACAATAATGCCATTATAATTTCATTATAATTTAGCTGCCCTTAATTTCAAGACTGGCAATATACTAGTATATTCGTTCAGCCCAGGTGGGTTGTATGCTTCTAGTGTTATCTGCCACCAGAGCTCCCTGTATTCTACTTTTTCCTCCCAAGGGCCCCCTCTTATGTCTTTTTGGGTATGTTCTAACACGGTAAACTTGAATGTGGCTCCTGTGCATTCCTTACTATGTTTGTCCAAAAGCAATTAAGAGGAATTAAACAGCAAAATAGATAAAACTAGTAAAACATTCCCACTATACAACATCACTTCTGGAGACGCCAACTACACACAAATTAAACTGTAGTGATAAAAACATGCAATAAAACAAAAATAGACCAACAAATTGCAGAGATACAGTACAACAAAATACAAATGTAAAAAGCTATTGTGAGGAAAACACAAGTCACTAATAAGGTGGTAAACGTACTCAGCAAACACACTAACCAAAATGTCAGATCACTAAAGCTGTGTGAAATAGCTTTGTTTAAAAATGGCACTCTTTGAATATGATGGTTAAGTAACCTCGGATTTGCCATTAGGGAAGGGGATGAGTTATAAGTAGACAGTAACTGTCAGATTAGAACTCAGAGAAATGTAGTATTCAGAACTATAGCCAGGAACAACAAGACAGGCCAGAACACTATAAAAACCAATCAGTCACTCAGCATGCAAAAGGTAAGTGCAAAGCTGTAATAAGCAGGACAGTATGTCCTACCACTACACTACAGGAGCAAGGGAGACCATATTAGAAACTGGCAAAAAAGCTTGGAATAAATAATGAACAGCAAACAAAAACCCTAAGAAGTAAAACAGGGGCCAAAGGGTGTAAAATTCTGGTTAGTGTATGCACTGAAACCATACAAAAAGTAAAATAAAATTAAAGACCAACATACACTGCAAAATAAAGCAGTGAGGCAGAAGACTTTGGTCAATTTAAAACACAGGCAACAGTTTCTCCTTATTCAAATGCCATGATCCTGCTAGGAGGCGTGACCATGAATCGGCTCACTATGAATTAGGCAAGAAGGGTCTTCTAACAGCAGAGAAACTGCAGGTTTTTAATAATTTTGATGTCTGTAGGTTTTTCTCCCTTGAAATAGCCATGATCCTGCTTGTAATTGTGACCAAAGTCAGCTCACAAAGAGTTTTTTGATTTAACTACTCTGCTTCTATACGTGTAGTGACAAGTTAAATCCTTCTGTGGGTTAACAATACTCTTGCAAGCACTACAAAAAGTAGAGTCAGATTATGAAACAGATGGCTGAATATCCTGTCAGGCAGATCTTCTACTTTATCTATGTTAGAATGCTAAACCAGTGTTTACGCATGGTCCTTTAAAATGCTGGCATTTAGAGTTCAAATAGTAGTATGTTTCCTTCCCAGTTTTATATTCCTGCAAATTTTCTTTACCAAAATATTATACAACTTCATCCATTTGCTTCCCACTGCTTGCTCTAATATAGAGTATGTTTTCAGGACTTTTGACTGTCCAGTGATGTCATGGTGCCCAACAGTGGCTGTTGCACCACAGCCTAACCAACAAAGAGAGCAGAACAAAATGCACTTGTAGATCAGTGTTTGTGTACAACTTTAAAAGCTTTCTAGGGGCTTGCACAAATGTATAAATACTGAGCACGCATGAGCCTGACTGCCATTTTGTATAAGCTGTTGAGATGTAAGCATGTACGTCTGTGTAGTCTGTCAGTTAATCAGTTCATTTATATTTTGTAATGCTGCTATCCATCCAGATGTGTTTCTATGTAATAAAGCATATAAACAAATTACCCCACCTGTTCGTCATCTGTACTAAAGAGGGCTGAGTGACATGGTGTCAGAAGAGGCATGTCTAAAAGGACATGTGGCCTGAAGTAAATCTAGATTCTTCAGTTTGAGACAAAGAGGCACTCAGTTAACACTGGAGGAATATATAGGAGTGAATCATCCCTACTGCATGTACAACTTGCAAAACAGGTCAGAAACAAATTTCAGGTATTAAAACTTGATCAAGAAATTTCTTATTTGCAAAATATGAAACACGGCATTCAGAATGCTCTAAGCAAATTTCTAAGTAAGAGATATATTCAATATTATGATATATTAACAGAAATATTTGAAATAACTATGGAAAATGTTTGAAATACAGTCCAAATCGCATAAAACGAATACATTAAGAGAAACGACCACATTTTTTTGCTAAGCACTACTGTTTTGCATTAATCAAAGTTATTCAAGTTGCTTGTGTATGAAGTGTTCACATGTTTGTGCAGTAATACAGTACAGTTATTTCAGAAAATACAGCCATTATATAGCATATATCATAAAGTACAGTATTTTAAAAAGTTTATTGTGCATTTGAATGTTATTACAGGCACATATAGCAGCTTGTTCGTACATGATTTCAAGTGAGCCAGGACTGCATTGTGTTTTACTATAATTTGTTGGCATGGCACACAGATTTCAAAAAACAACTCCACTTGTGATTGATAATAATACTGCAGAGAACTGGAGAGTGATTGAGCAAGAGTATGATATTTTCATACAGGCAGGATTTTCTGATAAAGATGACCATACAAAGGCATTCATTTCACTTAATTTAGCTGGTTCAGAAGCTATTGAAAGGGAGCATTCATTTGTATAGGCACCTGCTGTCTTTGCAGGTGAGGGGGGAAACCTGCCATATAGTTGTACTGGCTGAGGCAAGGGAGGACCCCAAGTGCTTAAAACGTAAATTTAGAGAAATGTGTAACCCCCAAACGAATGTTACAATACAGACACTTATTTTATATAAGGGATCAAAAGCCTGGTGAAACGTTTGCAACATATATAACTTGACTTGAGAAACAAAGCTAAAACTTGCAGATCTGGTGATTTAAGGGATGAGTTGATAAAAGACAGACTTGTGTGTGGAATTAAAGATGGTGCTGTGAGAAAGATTTTGCTTTGTGACAGTGATTTAACTTTGTATAAGGCCATTCAGATTAGTCATATATATGAGCTTACAGAAAAGCACACACATATGCTTACAAATGAGAGATGCATGCTTCCAGTAACTTCTAAAGCCCATGTTGATAGTATACAGCACATGGTTAACAGAAATAGCCCCAAGCACATGGCTACAACTGTAAACCCTGCAACACTCACAAGGAAACCCTGTAGCTTTTTAGCAAGTTCCAAAGTGTGCTCTGAAAACTGCACAGTGTCAGTGAAGCGTAAGAGGAAGTCAAAAAACAATTATAAGAGTGAGGGCACCTGTCCACACAGTTTCATAGCCAACTGTCATAATTGTGGAGGAAGTCATGAGCCCAAAAGGGAAAAATGTTTAGCTTTTGGTCAGCAATGTCACAAGAGCAATAGGCGGAATTATTTCAAAAGGTTTTATAAATCAAAAGACACACATTATTTTATTAAAAGGAAACATTCAAAGAAGCAAGTTGATCATTTAGAAGGCTGTGAGGTAGGGTCATGTACTTTTTATGTTGATGGTGTGTCAGTGTGTCATGAAACAGTCAATGCAGTAGATTCATGGGCAAAGAATGAAGGTTTATGTACTATTCAGATAAATGGAAAATCCACAGAGCTCAATGTTAACACAGGTTCAAAGTGCAATGTTATGTCTGCAGGCGCACTTGCTTGAGTATGTGCTGGTAAGAAGCTTGATTTGGCAAAGTGTGCAAAGCTGGTTGCTTATGGTGATCAAGAGATTCAAATGAAAGGCTCAGTAGCACTTTCATGTGCTCTGCTGGGAGAAGCTATGACTTATTTTATGTGGTCAAAAGACACGTCCAGTCATTATTAGGGCTCAGAGACATTTTGAAAATGGGACTGCTTTCATTTAATAAGGAAGTCCATCATGTTAGCTTAAAAGACCACAGTTAAAATTTCACCCAGTACATTTTATCTATCTGTGTTGATCTTTTCAAAGACAAACTAGGCAAGCTACCAGTTGTGTACTCCATGAGGTTAGACACAGATGTCAGTCCAGTTGCCAGGCCAGCCAAAAATGTTCCAGTAGCTATGCAGAATAAAATCAAAGGTGAGTTAGAGAAAATGGTGCAGCAAGGTGTAATTTGTCCAGTCGATGAACCAACTAAATGGGTATCTTTCATGGTGGTAGCTCATAAGAAAAGTTCAGATAATATCAGAACATGTATTGATCCACAAGATTTGAATAAGGCACTGAAAAGACCTTATCATCTAATGCATAGAGTCAACAAAGTTGTAGCACTGATGCCAAATGCCACTGTTTTTTCTGTCTTAGATGCAAAGAGTTAATTTTGGAAATTTTGCTTGACAAGAAATCCTCATTGCTAACTACATTCAGTACTCTGTTTGGCAGGTACAGATTTTTCAGAATACCATTTGGGATAAATTCTCCCAGTAAAGTTTTTCAATGTGCAATGGAGCAAATTTTTTTCTGGATATCCTTGTACTATTATAGTAGATGATATTCTAGTAGAAGCTAATTGTGAAGCTGAGCATGACAGAAACCTTGAGAAAGTTCTGTACAGTGCTTGTCAAGTGAATCTTAAGCTGAATCCTCAGAAGTGCAAGTTCAGGTTACGAGAAGTCACTTATGTTGGTCATTTCTTTACCAGTTCAGGCTTACGACTAGCCCCTTCCAAGCAAACAGCTATTCTTGAGATGCAAGCTCCAGACAATGCTCAAGCCCTTCAATGCTTTCTTGGCATGGCTAACTACCTAGGCAAGTTCACTCCAGACTTGAGCCAACTAGCAGCACCACTTAGAGAGCTAACACGTAAGGATGTATCCTGGTCATGGTTGGAAAAACACCAGAGAGCATTTGATGTCCTGAAACAGAGAATTGCCAGTTCACCAACTCTCAGATACTATGATGTTCACAAACCAGTTACTCTTTCCTGTGATGTTTTGAAATTTGGTCTTGGTGCAGTCATTATCCAAGAGGGTCATCCTGTTGCCTATGCGTCCAGATCTCTAACCCAAATTGAAATGCAGTATGCTCGGATAGAGAAAGAACTCTTGCCAATTCTGTTTGCATGTTCGAAGTTCCATGGTAGACCTATACAAATTGAAACAGACCACCAACCTTTATTCACTATTTTGAGAAAGCCTATGCATTCAGCTCCAGCCAGATTGCAATGTATGATGTTGAGATTGCAGAAGTACACTTTCAAACTTGTCTACACCAAAGGCAAACTTCTTTATCTTGCTGATACATTATCCAGCTGCTGAATGATTCATGTTGAGAAGGCAAAGTGGCATTTCAGCAGGGTGTCTGCCATATGAACAGTGCAGGAATTTTTTTCAAGTTGCATCAAAGTTTATGGGCAGTTTTACTCAGAATAAGATTGTGTATGTATCATGAATTGTACATTTTGTTCTATCTTAAACAAAACATTTTTTGTAAAGTGATACCAGGTGTTTATGGCTATACACTCATGAGAATTTTTTGTAATATCTGACATCTTTATTGTAAGCTGGATTAAGATTGAAGTGGGCTTCCACTGAACGGTGTTTGTTGTATTTTCGCTATGGATCTGTCTCAGCTACTGGAAGACCTATTGGCTGACAAGGATGATTTAAATGTTTTTGATCTAACTTATGCTAGTGGGGGCAATCAAACTAAGGATGTTGGCCTCATGTACAGATAACAGTTATGAAAGAGTTGAGAATGCATGTGTGGCATTTAAGGCTATTTAAAGCCTATCTTGCCAAAAGTATCACTCCAAGGGGTCTCCGTGTTAGAATTCAACCATATGTAAAGTGGATGGATGATTTGTTATTTCAGCAATGGCAGGAGGCCCAACAGATGGTTTCAATGTCATCTGTTAAAATATTAATCTCCATTTATGAACGCCAAATTATTAGTTTAACTACTACTATTACTGAGTTATGTGAATTAGTCAAACCATTTAAACAAGAAGCTATATATTCTGAGCAAATTTCTTTTTTATCAAAACATTTAATGATGGTGGAAAGAGATATGAATTCTCACATGATTAGAAAATTCCAGCAAGATGTTAAGGATTACTCTTTGGGTAAACCATTTGAATGAAAGAAAACAGTGCAGTTTGTTCAGAATAGGGTTTCTTTGTCAGGGACTGGCAAATGAAAGAGAAAGAGATCTATCTTGAAGGAATCTAATTTTTCTTCAGATACTTCTGCAGATGAGTTTTCTTCCACCACAGATACTGAATTGCCAACACCTTTAGAGTCCCCTTTAACTAAGAAGGCAAACATTGACGTCCCTTTAGGAGAACTAGAAGGGGCGGAAGTAAACACAAACGTACGGGTAGCAAGTTTAGAAACATTTATGCAAATGATGGTACACAAATAAATGTGGATCAGAATGTACACAATATTTCTTCTGTACAATTGTCACAAGCAGAAAGTGAATTACTTAATAAAAGGCTGGGATTTTATACTCAGTTATTTTGTACCTGAACACACTTTTGCATAAGATGACATTTCTTTTTGTAGAACTTTAAATCTTAGATTGTATTTTGATCAACAACTACCTGTGGATTTGGATCATAATGAGTTCAGATTTCAACCATCCTCCTTTATGTCTTCTAATAAGAATGTTGTGTTTTTTCAGTATCAAGTGTTGAAAGACTTATACTTCCTGTACAATTCAAATAGAAATCGGAATTGGGATAATTTTGTCAGGATTACAGTGGCACGTCTTATATAAACTCAGTCAGAATACGGAGTTAGTTATTAATAAGGCAGATAAAGAGGGAGTAGTGGTCATTAGAAACTGGGACACATATTACTATGAGGCCCTTAGTCAACTTTCTGACCACCAACTCTATCAGCAGATGCATTTGGACCCCACACCAGTATTTAAGAAAGATATAGATACATTTTTACAAACAGCATTTGAGGAGGGTATTATTTCAAAAGAGACAGTATATCATCTCATAGTTCTGGATTCAGTCAGAAAAATATTCTACATATCCATAAGAATTTTGAGAAGCCCCCTGACAGACCGACTATTTCAGGTAAGGGGTCATTAACAGAACCTCCTTCTGCCTTTTTGACTAGATATCTTAAACCACTACTGAAATACGTGCATTTTCGAATTGAGGATACAACTGAATTTCTTAATATATGTACTCTTGATGTATCTGTCCTGTATATTAATATTCCTCAATGCGTGGGTCTTTTGGCACTGGAATTTTTGTTGGATTGGGCTTCTTTTTATAGTCCAGGATTCAACACTTTTTTACTTTGCTTTAAACAGAGCATATACTCACTAAAAATTTATTTTATTTTGGTGATCAGTGCTATTTACAATTAAAGGGAACTGCCATGGGGCTTAATTTGCACCAATATATTGCTGATCTTTTTATGAATTACGTTGAAAAATAGCTTATATATGATGATTCTCATAATATATTTTTAGAGTCAATCGATATATGATGAAGATATTTGGATGACTGCTGGTTGGTTAGGAGGTCAGACTCTGTTTATTTACAAGAATTTGTGGAATACTTTAATGAGAATAAGTAGGGTATTCACTTTACTGTTAATTTCATTCAAAATGTATTACTTTTTTGGATGTACAAGTTACGGTGTTGAGTGATGGGACCATACAAAGTTCTGTACTTAGGAAATATCACAGTTCAACACATTACTGCATGCCACCAGTTGTCATCCAAGATATATCATTAATAATATCCCAAAGTCACCGTTAGACTTAGAAGACTATGTTCATCTTCACAGGAATTACAACAAAGTGAACAAGATCTTGTTCATAGGTTTTGCAATAGAGGGTATCCTTTGCATATTGTTAAAAAAGCCCTTACATCAGCTAATCAGGTACAAAGATCAACATTATTAAAATATTAGTTGAGAGATAATATCAGACAACCCCTTAGATTTATTACCAATTTTGGTAATAATGCATAATTTTTTAGGATTTGGTGTATAAACATTTGGATATTTTGTTAATGGATAACAGGCTAAGAGAATTAATACCTCCCAAATGTCTTTTTTCATATAGGAAAGGCAAAACAATGGCAGGTTGATTTAACCATAACAAAAAAAAACTAGGAATAAGGATAGGGATGTGCATCAATTGAGTCTGGATGGCCAAATAGTGACAGGTTGTTATCCATGTGGACATTGCAGTTTGTGCAAGTTTGTTAGGAAAAACAAAGATTTTACATATCAGAATACTTCATTCGTTTTTGATGTTTTGGTGTATGGAAATTGTAATGCTGACTGGGTAATTTACTTGGCAACCTGCACATGTTCAGCATTTTATGTGGGACATACTCCCCCTGCTTTTAAGTTCAGGATATCTGAAAACTTGAGTGAAATCTGATGTGCTGACACTATGCTTTATATAAACACACAATGAAGCATGCCTCTGCAAGGTTCACTTTTATTATTACTGATAAAAATTGTTTAAACAAAAGTAATAAGGCTGGATGGGATGCACTGTTGAATCATAAAGAGCAAATGTGGATTATTAAATTGACAACTTTATTTGCACCAGGTCTTAATGAGCAATTATAATAACCGATAGTGGTTAAGGGAGTTGTGTTTAATGTCATTGTGATGTTTTTGGTTATTGAACTGATGAAGACTTTTTGCTGAAACTGGTATGCCATAACTTTAACATTCCCCTTTGGGTATTTTGTTTTGGGAATGTATATGTAATGTTATATTAAATTATATTAGTAAATGGAGAGCTGACTTGGAGTGCAGGCAATTTGTTTCTGTTTTTACATTATCCAGATCACCCAAAATATCACTGAAGAGCACGAGTGAGAAACTTGACTTAGAAGTCATGGAAGTGAATATTTTTTTCCACACGTCTCAATGAGCTGAGAAGTCATAGAGCTTCAGATCCTGTTTTACAGAAGCACAACCACTTTATCAATCGAGGATGGCCATCAAAGCAATCTAGTTTACCTCAAGAAGTGCAACCTTATTTTCCTTACATTGATGAGATTTTGTCTGATAATGGTATTGTCATGAAAGGTCCAAAAGTAATTGTTCCAAAGTCTTTGCAACCTGAATATATTACTATCTTGCATCATGGCCACCCAGGAACTGCTTCTACAAAAAGGAGGGTGAGAGGACTAGTGCTTGGGCCTTCTGTGTCACAAGACATTGAGAGAGTACATTCATCTTGTTCTGTATGTATGTATGTGATAGTACAAAGCAACATCAATGGAAGGAATCACTTCAGCTAAACTGGATTCCTGATCTACCTTGGTCAACAGTAGTCACTGGTATTTTCGAGTGGAATGGTCAACATTACTTGGTGTTAGAAGACTCTTATTCCAATTGGTTTGAGATTAACCTGCTTTCTAACCTAGCATCCAGTACTGTCATTACTAAGATGAAGCATCATTTTGCAGTCAATGGTAGTCTGCACAAAGTTATTTCTTTCAGTGTACACAGTTTACTAGCCAGCAATTCAAATGATTTGCTGAAGAGTGGGGCTTTACTCATGTTACAAGTAGTCCTGAGTCTTCACAGTCAAATGCTTTGGCAGAAAGTGAAGTTCAAAGTGCAAAACGGTTACTTGAGAAGTTGAAATGAGACAACAGTGATGTTTTCCTGAATCTTTTGAATCTCAGAAATGTTCCTTATGATAAAAAGCTTGGTTACCAATCAGCAGTAGTTTGTTGGTTCCAAGTGCTAAGAATAACAGATTTGTGAAAGCTCATCTGTTAAAGAAATGCCTAGCCCAGAAGTCTTATTATGATAAGTCCAACAAACTGCTCAATCCATTACGAGAAAAAAAGACAGTGAGAATGCAAATGTGCAAAGGTCATGATCGGATTGGAGTCTTGAAGAGTATTTGCCCAGAGCTGAGACTGTACATTGCAGAATCACAAGGGGCAGAGTTTAGGTGGAATCAGAAACATTTGATCATGATGTCCGAGCCTGTTCCGCAGTACCTAGCCTGTGAAAAAGACTCTTTATCTCAGAGCAAGTTGTCCAGTGTTGCAATTGCTGAGGACATTCCAGTAAATATCCCTGTTACTGAGATAAATCCCGAAGTTCCTGATATGAATTGTTCACGAAAGACTGTCTCTGTTGCTAAATCCAATTCTGAATACTATGTTACTAGATCAGGTTGTATTTCCAGACCATGTTACAGATACAAGGCAACTTGGACATGGACATTGTGTTTGTTTATAATGTCTATATATTATTGCATGTCTTGTTCTAATGTCATTTCATTGAAGGCAATCTATTAAAGAGGAAGGCTGTAGATCAGTGTGTGTGTACAACTTTAAGAAGCTTTCTGGGGGCTTACACAAGTGTATAAATACTGAGCACGTGTGAGCCTGACTGCCATTTTGTAGTAAGCTGTTGAGATGTAAGCATGTACGTCTGGGTAGTTGGTCAGTTAATCGTTTCATTTATATTCTGTAATGCTGCTATCCATCCTGATGTGTTTCTATGTAATAAAGAATACAAATAAACTACCCCGCCTGTTCATCATCTATACTAAAGAGGAATGAGTGACAGCACTATTATATAATATCTTGCTGAGTGATTAGAATTCTGGTTCTGCATCAGCTGCAGATGTCAGTACTGCATTTAAAATTATTTGTCATCCAAACCATAGGCATTGTTTGCTTATATAACTTAGTTATACAGTGTACAATAATATTTGATGGAATCTAAATCAGGCCTATAGGAAGAAGTATATTAGAATGCAACAGACTGAACTTGCTCATCTATCAGCTTAAAGGTTAATGTTACAACATATGCTATCTAAATAATTCAAAAAACATATTTAAAGCTAAATGAACAAGCAGAATAACCTACATGTTACAGAAAGTCCTCTTATTCATTTTTACAGATATCTAACCTAGATCTGAGTACTGCAATTTCCAGATGCATGCACTGTGACACAAAGCAAGTGAGTTTTTGCTTGAAAATAAACATTTCTGTCTAATGATGTTTTGTTTGTTGTTAGATGTTAAATGTACTGGTAAATGAATTATTTAAAGAATTGAAGAAATTAGTATTATTTAACTAGCAAATAGTGATGTCAAAGAATGGACACTGTAACTCAGTTACTAACTTGAAAGTATAATTTATTAGACCATTCTCTAACACTCCATATTTTAAACATGGAGTGACAAACATTGCCTTACATTAATACAGAAAAATATAGTGACTCCTGACTTGACATCTGGAATTTAGATGATGCCAGGAGCCCCAAATAAAAAGAAGCTTGTACTGGATAGTTTTTTCCCTACATGGCAAGAAAAGAAAAGAAGATCTGGCTTTGATAAGTAAAACCTGATCTATGCAATGATTATAAGTTAAATACCTTACAGCTGATAGCAATTGCAAACAGCCTGAGTGGTTACCACTCCAGTGGCTTTTCCATTTAGGAAAGCTTAACATGTTACCAGATACAATCTATAGCATTACTGCTTCATATTGCTAACATATATGTGTATGTGCATGTTGACTAGTTGAGTACACATGTAGTAATGAATATGCAGAATTTATGCTAATATCAATGCATTTTTGAAAACTACACAAAAACGAAAACATATATTATACAGTGACTGGCCATATACAATGACTGTCTTAACCCTCATAACAAACCCACACCAACCATGGGTAAATCCAGCATTACCAACACCCAGCCATGGGTTACTGCCTTAATATGTCATGGGCTAGAAGACAAACCATTTGCAATGAAAGCAGCATGCAGTTTCATATGATTGCATTACATTTATATTTATTACATCATTGCTGTACTGTAAAAGCAGTTTAGCAACACATCTAATGACACCTATCACAGTTGTTAAAAAACAGAGGCCTTTGAATATTTCACTGCTGTCTTAGCCATAACTAGAGTTAACAAAACATGCATTTTCACTTCACAGACATTGTAACTCACACAGGTCTAATCAAGACAGCAGTATTAAGGCTGTCCATCTGTCTTTCACCAGCACAGACCAGCTGTGAATGGAATTTACTTGAGCGATGAATATACCTCTCAACTGTCCAGATTTTCACAGAATGTCTGAATTTTTGCCTAATATTTTTGGTCTGTTTCTCATAAAATCTGTGGTTTGTTTGCAAATTGCTAGGGTTATTTGAGGATTGAAGTCACTAAATAATGACATACATTTGAGTTTCAGACTTCATATACTTCAGGAAAAATGCATAGGATCCTGTTATTCTAGCAAATGTTTAGGTTTGTAAAGGCAAAATTTCAAATCTGTCCCTATTTTAGAGCCTTTGCCCCAATTATGTCAGGCTTTGTCCAGATTTCTTGCACTAAGAGGTTAAGAGTTATGAAAGGTTAGAGAAAATGATAGAAATTATAAACCTTAAAATGAGTTCTAACCTATCAGACCACTAAACAAAAATATTGCATAGGATCATGCAACCTCCTGATTTGCGGAGTTTTTACTCTGCTGTGCTCCCCTTTGTTTTATGATGTTGCATCTTTTTATCAGCTTCAGATTTTTAAGCATACTTCTTTAAATCAAGATCCTTCTTTGCAGAGCTGTATTGTTAGACAGCTTGCTATTGCCAAGTAACAATAACAGTTCCAATGAATTTCCATGCTACAGAGCCACTGTTTGATTGGAAGTCCCAAACTGTAATCGATTATAGTAATAACTCACGTCTGGGTGTGGGTAATGCTGGATTTACCCACAGTTGGTGTGGTTTGGTCATGAGGGCGAAGCCTGAGTGGCCAAACAAAGCCAACCGTGGGTAAATCCAGCATTACCCACACCGAGGCGTGGGTTATTGCTATTATACAATGACATTATTTAAGGGAAAAAAAAATTACTTTTCTTAAATAATGGCATGCCTCCTTGCTGCCCTTCCGCAGCTGTCTGGTATTCTGCGGCAGTTCTGATGTACTGCACATGCGTATGCCTACGCAGTACATCAGAGCTGTGGGCAAAAGCAACGGAGAAAGCAAGATCTCTGTTGCTTTTTACAAACTGTTTCGCTATGTTAAATGGGTTTAACATAGTGAGACAGCTTTAAAAAAAGCAACAGAGATCTCCGTTGCTTTTTTTAAAGCTGTCTCGCTATGTTAAACCCATTTAACATAGCGAGACAGTTTTGAAAAAAGCAACGGAGAAAGCAAGATCTCCGTTGCTTTTTACAAACTGTCTCACTATGTTAAAGGAGTTTAGCATAGCGAGACAGCTTTAAAAAAAGCAATGGAGAATCTCCGTTGATTTTTTTAAAGCTGTCTCGCTATGTTAAATTCATTTAACATAGCGAGACAGTGTGAAGCAATGGAGATCTTGCGTTCTCCATTGCTGTAAAAAAAAAAGAGTTATAGTAATAGAAAAAGTCCGGGTGACCGGACCTTTTTCCATTACTATAACTCTGATTTACAACGTGCACGCTGACCAATCAGAGTGCATGTTTTTGAATATTAATGGGGGATCGTTGTATAATATTTATTTACACATTTAAAGTTTCTAGTGCTGTTCACTTTCTGATGTCACAGAAGGAAATTTGTTGTTCTTCTTATATTGTTTATTGTAATACTGGCCATTGTGGCCCAATTAATCACATTACTGTTGCAAATCATATGGAAGTCTTTAATATAAGAGATATTAATAATTTCAAATAAAGGAAAGCATTTGCTCACACCTAATATTATTTTATGCACTACCACAGACCTACACAATGGCAGCAAATTAGATTGGAGTCTACTATGTACACTGTTCAAAAGACTGATGAATGTCACTTATTTCTGATTTTTTATGTATGCCACACTTCAGTGTGGTTTTATACATGCAGCCGACTCTTTCATATCTTTGCATATCCTTGGTAGATCTTCACTAAGACCTATTCAACTACTATTGCACTATTACCTCAAAAAATATATACAATACCACAGTTTATTTAACGTAACTGCACAACATAGTATTATATCGTTTACTTTATTTATGAATCACTTTTGCCGGGTATGCTTCAGAAGATAAATGTTCAGCTTCCTCTAACCAGTCCCACTTATCTCCTAACATAATTTGCATGACAGTAAGGGTTACTATAGTAATTAGTGAAGTTGTACAGTAATGGAAAGCACAAAGTTATTGAGACACTAGAAAGGACAAGTCACCTTCTGTACATGTGTTGCTAGACATAAAGGTTTCCTTAGTAGTTTGCTGGACCATATGCAGTTCCAAAACATGTTGTTATACTGCCTTATATGGGAATATAATACAAACTACTGTATGGTATCCACAATAAAAATGCACTGTTTTTTAAGTCTCTTAAAATATACCTATAAGTATAGATTCCTTTGGATTGTGCAGTTACTTAACTCACAGTTCCTTAGGACTGTAGAGTTCTGTAATTTACATCCAAGTTGTTTTGCTGAAGGAAATGGCACTACCAGAACCAAGAATGTGATCTCACAAGATGACAGTATTTGCCTAAACAATATGAAGTGAAATCTTCTTCAAAACATACAGGATATTTTAACTCTGTTCTTCTTTTTAATTTGGAGGAGGATATATATAGGGCATGGTCTGAAAATCTCTCATATAATGTATGGTCTCAGTAAGCAGAAACTCCCAGAATATAAAATCAAAATGTCTTCTGATTCTTGTTCAAATTTGTGTAATTCGTGGTACATGGCAAGCCTAGGCTTGCTGCAGATGTAGTACAAGTTTCTCAAAAATAACATGATATTCACTTCCATTACCTGCTAAAGGCTCTTACATTGTTTAAACTTATTTTAAGGTCTTAGCTAACTCACAAACCTTTTCTTGATCAGTGTGAACTAAACTTATGCAGTGCAAGTATATTTTACAATAAGTGTAGTTCTCACAATTCTAGCAATGGCAGTCCAATGAGAGTTGGTCACAGATGTCAACTGTGGGGACTATGGGGGGGTCCTCTCCCCAGCCCCAGAAAATCATAACTCCACTGCTGCATTTCTGAGGTATGTTTAAGCTGCCACTCATCTAAGGGAAGAGCATGTGAGCTTTCTCATGTTTCTCCCATGGACCTATGCTGCTATGCAGTGACAGCAAATCCTTCTGGCTTGTATCATCCAGAGTGCAAATTTTTCTTATCTGGCAAGTCTACTTGCACCACCCCCAGGATGGGTGAGCCATGCAACTTCATTCCCAGCCCTTCGGCCCCTCTCCCTCCAGTTCCCATGCCCACTAGTTGAAAACAGGTTGTCCTGGTCACAGAAAGGGCTTTATCCATTTGTGCCATGGGGGACAACAAATTGTGCAGTTTTGCTTATGCTGTTTTATACATCCTCAAATAGGTGTCAAACAAACTGTCTTGCATGCTTTAAAATGTTGTTTGCTTATTCCCATTACAGGTTACCTGATTAATGCATTAAATCTGCACTAGAATAATGTCTATCATCTGTTACATGAAGAAATACTTTAAATTTAGATATAGCACTGTTTTAATAAACATAGTGCTGTTAATGAAAAATAGCTAGATTTTGACTTTACTTTTACTTCTTGCCTACAATATGTCACAACACTTCTTCTGGCATAATTACTTTTGCAGCAGTAATGACAAGGGATGCCACAAACAAGACAGCTATGTCAGCTATGCATAAATATCAGACAAGACAAGGCAGTGAACATGCCTTCTTCAAACAAACCTTAGAAACAGAATACAAATATATTTCAATAAAAGTCATTAAATGTAACATTCCTTATTTATCCCAGCTTAATATTTATAAAGTTAGGAAATCTGGAATTGTCTTGATATCTACAAATGGATGCAATGCTTAATATTAAGAGTATACAAATCAAGTGCCACTTCATTGAAAAAAGAACACCAGTGAAGCACATATCAATTAGTCTAAGCACTGCAGCACACAGCACACACACACACACACACACACACACACACACACACACACACACACACACACACACACACACACACACACACACACACACACACACACACACACACACACACACACATCGAGGCATGCACCTCAACATGCAGTCAAACAAAGCACCTCACAGCCTTGTAGGGACAGCAACACCATCATGCCACTTCAGAATTTAAACAAAAAAACTCCAAGATCACACTTGGTTCTAGGTAATTGCAACTTGGAACACAAAGCCAACCTGACGTCACTTTCAACTCCTGTCAGGCATTCACATAGACATTCTTAATATTCACCCAACCCCCCTCAAACAAACACACAAAGCAGACCCTCAGAAACCCACAGTCATGCACTCAGACCAAAGCACACAGAAACGCTCAGAACTTCAATCACGGCACTCTCTTAATCACATAGCAAATATGGCGAAAGTCAATTATCAGTCCATGGACCACACATGCACATGTACAAACACACACACATGCACACAAACTGAAACACAAATACATGCACACACTCACATGTGCACTCGCACAGACACACATATGTAAATACATACACATAGACATACAGACAGAAATACAGACACATGCGCACACTCATTTTCAAACTCAGTGACATCTTCACATACACTCACACCACTCAAACCCTTTCAATAAAACAGACACCTCTCACAGGCATTCAACTCACCTCTCCAGCCTTGCCCCACATACACACACCTGCAAACTCACTTTCACCCACACACATATAAACTGTTGAAATTTCTCTTACATTGCAATCCCCCAGTTCCTGCATAAGACTTCACTTGCCTGCAGGCATCCAGTCTTGTACCACACACACACACACACACACACACACACACACACACACACACACACACACACACACACACACACACACACACACACACATGCGTATTTACACTCTAAACAAGTATGTATACAATCAGTATGTATATATGTGAGGTAAATTAAACTTTTTTCTCTAGTGCAGTAAGTTTACTACAGCAGTGTTTAAAAGAAATGAACTTATAAACAAAGACATTGGCAACCTTCAAACACTGGACCCCATCCAGTTTGGGTTTGTGAAGGGCCGATCTTGTCTCCTGAACCTGTTTGACTTCTTTGAATCAGTCTCCAGAGCTGTAGACGAGGGTAAGGCAGTCCACATAGCCTATTTGGACCTCACCAAGGCCTTCAACACCATCCCCCACTCTGGAATCATAGATAAACTTACTAAGCTGGGCATTAATTCCTATGTCACTTGATGGGTTGCCAACTGGCTTACTGACAGAACCCACACTGTAAAAGCAGCCAACTCCAAATCCAGCTCCAGACAAGTGACAAGTGGAGTACCTCAGGGTTTAGTCCTGGGACTGCTCTTGTTTGGCATCTACTTCTCTGAAGTACAGGTCAAGACTAAGGGACTCTGGCTAACAAAGTTTGCAGATGACTGCAAACTGGGAGCCATTACTGATCCCCAAATGATGTGGATATTCTACAAAAGGGCCTTACAGAAACAGATGCTTGGTGCCAGAGCCATAGGCTCAAGCTAAATGCCAAGAAATGTTTAGTTACCCCCTATGGGAAAAAACATGTACCCGTGAATTACCACATAGGTGGCATTACACTAAACACAGAAAGTGTGATGAGACTTAGGGACACAGGTGGATAGTGGTCTCACCTTCGATAACCACATCACCACAGCAGTCAGGAAATCCTTCTATGTGGCACACCTCATCACTAAGGGCTTTCCATCCAGAAAAAGGAGGTCATTGTCCCACTGTACTCATCCCTCAATAGACCCATTATAGAATACAATGCCCCAGTTGGTATGTACCTCTCAAGACATCTGCAACAACTAGAAAGGCTGCAGAAATACCTCACTAAAAGAATCACAGATGCCCTATGCTGACTGTTTAAAAAAACTCCAGCTATATTCTGTCGCATATCGTCTACTCAGAGGCGATTTCTGCTTAACATACAAGGCCATGTCAAACCCAGAGCTGTTGGACATGCTACACTTAAAGAAATCCCAATCCCTCAGAGCCACATGCTCCAGGAATCTAAACCTTGTCATCACAATGAACAACACATGCTGGAGGGATAGGTTCCTGACCAAGAGACTCCCCAGACTCTGGAATTGACTGCCCATACACGTCAAGCAGAGGGCTTCTTTGGCCCTCTTCAAAAGGAACCTTGACAACTGGATGGGAGATAGGAAATTCATCCCAGGGATCACGTCAGTCATCCTGTTAGAGGTGGTCCAGGAAAGTAGATATTGTGGGATGAGACAGCCAGGGAATTGTTATGGCTAGGCTTGTATAGGCCCTAGGGCTGATAGCCAAGTACGAACCTATGAACCTATAAGAGGTGAAAAAACAGAAACAAGGAAAAATAAAAATATCCTCATCATGGAAGAGTAAAGCTTGTTCCAGAACTGGAAGCTAGAGGTTAGGCTGTTTCTAGTGTTAGACTAAGACACTTTGAGTGATAAAACTGTTACTAGGTACAGGAGGACTTAAATTAACTGATATAATATAAGATTTCTGACCACAACACATTCCATTTGAATTTGTAACAGGATGACTTAAGTCACTATGTTTTATTATATTACTGAGCTTTAACATTTAAAAGAGCACTTGATTTGCTGAATATCTGTTATATAGAAAAGTACAAATGACAAAAGAATTGTGACTAATGTTATCACCAAATTATGAAGCTGATCAGTGTAAAGATGTTCACAAATATTTGTATTTTTAAATGGTTTGTCATAGTTATTACCAATGCATAACTGAAATCGTTAATGGTCTGATGACTACAGAAGTAGTACATGACTTTAAAATGTAAGGGCACAGTAATTCCATCTGTTATATCTGATGTAAACATTGTACATTGTAACAGCTATATCAAGTTTCTTAATGCAACATCTAATCATCTTAACACATTTATAAAGAATAGTTTTGTAAAATCTTACCGTGCATGGAACATTAGAAGTAAGGCCATAAACCAGGGGCCTTAAATGTGACATCTGCATGTACAATCCTCAGAACTTGAAGGCCAGCAAGTAGAGAAGAAGGCCCAGCAGGAGGAATGCCAGTGGGGACATGTGTGTGCCCTTGGTGTCCTTCAGTAGCATAGGTAGGTCCAGGTCTTAGCTGACACTAAAGGAGAAAGAATAGGGGGTAATGGTGGGTGGGAACGAATACTGCAACATGGAAGAGAAGGACATCTGTGGTTATGGTAAGATTTTACACAACTATTCTATGTCCGTCTATTCCTATGTTGCAGTATTCTAGTTGTGGGAGAGTACCACAGCTTAGATGCATGAAAGGGAGGTGGATGTTGAACAGGATTCTACAAAGCCTTGTAGGTTGGTCCTGGCGAATCCTGCCCTTGCTCTGGAAACCTGATCAAGTTTGTAATGTTTAGTGAAAGTGTGGATAGTGGACCATGTGGCTGCTTCCATAATGGATGCTGTGTCCAGACCTTTTATTAAGGCCTTGGAGGTGGCCACAGCCCTAGTGGAATGGGCCTTTACTCACACTGGTGGGTTTTTTCCATGGTGAGAGTAACAGAGCTAAATAGTTTTCCCGATCCAGCAAGCGATGGTTTGATTGGAGACTGCCTTGCCCAGGGCTCTGGGGTGAAAGGAGGCAAACAGCAGCTTAGATTTCCTAATGATTTTGGTTTTTCCCAGGTAGAATATTAGTTGCCTATGCACATCCAAGGACTGCAATATCCTCTCCCCTTCATTAGTGGGGGAGGGAAAGAAAGTGGGTAAGTGGATAGATTGGTTTAGAGACAAGTAATTGACCACCTTGGGCATAAAGAAGGAATTAGTTCTCAAGGTGACTCTGTCTTTGTAGATGGTGGTGTAGGGAGGGCAGGCCATTAAGGTCTGCAACTCTGAGACCCTTCTGGCTGAAGTGATAGCCACCAGAAGAATGGTTTTCCATGTGCACATCTGTAGGGAAGAAGACCCAGCCAGTTCAAAAGGGTGCTGGGTTCATTTTTCCAGGATGTAGTTGAGGTCCCAGGGTGGAGGGATAAGTTTCTTTGGTGGTCTCATGTGTAAGACCCCTTTAAGGAAGAGCTTTATATCGAGCCTGGCTAGCAAGGGGGGGGGCAAGGGGCAAGCAGGCTGATATAGCAGAAAGGTGCACTTTCACTGAAGAGTAGGAAAGTCCGCTTTTAATCAATTGACACACATAAGTGAGAAGAAGGGGGGCATACACCAAGCAAGGGTCCCTTCCCTTTTCCAGACACCACTTTGTAAATCTTTCCCACTTAGCTAGGTAAGATTTTCTGGTGGTAGGTTTCCTTGCCTCCTTCAGGACTAAAAGCACATCCTCTGAGTAGTGGTGTCTGAAGGGAATCAAAAGTTTACCACTCACTGAGTCAGGGATAACATCTGCAAGTGTGGGCGAAGGGAGAGTTCCTTTGTCTTGTGTCAGTAGGTACACCTTGTAGAGTAACTTGTAGTGATTGCCCTTGGCTAGATTGAGAAGTAGGGGGAACCAGTGCTGCCTTGGCCAGTAGGGTGTCACTAACAAGATTTTTGGTTTGTCCTTCTGGATTTTCAGGAGGACTTATAGAATCATTGGGAAGGGGGGGCATAAAGAAACTTCTTCTCCTAAGAGATGTTGAAAGCGTCCACTACATCTGCAAGCTAGAGGGGAGTGTGTCTTTGAGCAGAAGGTCTGCAGTTACATGTTCTGGGGGGAGGCAAACAGGTCTATTTGTGGAGTATCCCACCAGTGGACTATGTCTAGGAAGACCCCCCCCCCCCCGTCCAGCATCCATTTGTGCTGTGGAGAAGAAGTCCTGCTTAGGAGATCTGCTTGCTTGTTGTCCTGTGAGGCAATGTAGGTCACTTGCAGGACCAAGTTATGACGAGAGGCTAGGTCCCATATCAGCAGGGTCAGCCTGCACAGCTGGTAGGCCTTTGTTCCTCCCTGTTTGTTGAGGTACCACATAACAGTGGTGATGTCGGTCACTATCAGGAGCACCACTGTGACCAGAATGGAAATAAAGGTCTTTAAAGCTAGGAAGACTGCTGTCATTTCCCTGACATTGATGTGCATGGTCTGTAGAGAAGGGTGCCACTTTTCCTGGACCCTGTAGGATGCCAGTGTTGCACCCCAACCTGAATCTGCGGCATCTGTATGCATTGTTTGGGTTAGGGTGGGGGGTTGGAGTGGGAGTCCTGGGTTTATTTGGACTTGCTGGATCCACCAGCTGATTTCTTTCTTTAGACAGAGAGTCCTGGGTTTATTTGGACTTGCTGGATCCACCAGCTGATTTCTTTCTTTAGACAGAGAAGGAGGGGGGTGTCCCATTCTAAGTGATGTAGGTGTTGGGACCAAATGTATTTGAGGTACCACTGTAGCTTGCGCATATGCATTCTGGCCAGTGGTAGTATGGAGATGGTTGCTGCCATTAAGCTCAGGAGATGAAGGAATTGCCTTGCCATCACCTTCTGGAAGTGGAGGATTTCCTGGAAGTGGGAAGTCAGGGAAGGAACCTTGTCATGTGGGAGAAAAGCCTTCATTTTGTCCGTTCTGATTCTGCAGCCAAGGAAAATCTTGTTCTGGCCTGGGTTCAAGGAGGACTTTGGGAGGTTGATGGTAAACCTAGATTTTCAGAAGGGACATGGTGAAATGCAGATGCCTTAAGAGGGTATCTTTGGACTCTGCTAGTATAAGGATGTCGTCCAGATATGGGTAAATCTGGATTTCCTGAGTTCTGCAGAAGGCAATGGCTAGTGCTAGGCACTTTGTAAAGACTTGGTCGAGGCAGTGGATAAACCAAAGGGGAAGGTAGTAAATTGGAAATGAGAGGAAGGTCCAGAGAAATGCAGGAATTGTCTGTGTGAAGTCCTGATGGGAATGTGAAGGTAGGCTTATTTTAGGTCCAGGGTGGCCATGAAGGCCTTGGCTGGAATAAGAGGCAGCAGAGTGGGTAGTGACAGCATTTTGAAGGAGGGTACCTGAATGTGTAGATTTAGAAAGGAGAGCTCTAAAATGGGTCTCCAGGGGCCATCTTTTTTGGGGACCAGGAAGAGACGTGAGTAGAATCCCTTTCCTTCCTTTCCTGAGGGGACAGGTTCTATAGTGCCTAGCTTTAGTAGTTCTGACAAAACTTGTGGTAGGAGATGAATTTGTTTTTTTTTGGGGAAAATGAATAGTTTTCCTGGGTGTTTTTTCTTTCCAGGTTAGGAAGTACCCTTTTTCATAATGGATAGGATCCATTGGTCTGTGGTGATGGATTGCCAGACGGGGAGACAGTGGGGAAGGCATGCAGAGAGGGGTAGGTGGACAAGGTAGTCACGCATTATTGGAAGCTCCTCTGTCCTGAAAGGGTTGTCTGGGCTGAGGGGGTGGTGCATTAGGGCTGGACGAATTAGGTCTTCTTGTCCCTCTTCAAGATCTGGAAGAGGAGGCAGCTGTCTGAGAAGGGTTGCACCTTACAAAAGTGGTTTTAGCAGGGTAGTTCCTATAATACTTGGGAATGGGGAAACACCAGCAGATGTTTGATGTCCTGTAATTCTTTACTTTTTTTCCTGCAGATCCTTGAAGAGGTCTGCAGATTGTTTTCCAAAAAGTAAATTGTGATCCATGGGGGTGTCCAAGATTTTGTACTTGAAGTCTTCAAGTAGTTTCTGTAGTCTTAGCCAGGAGTATCTCCTGAGGACAGAAGCAGATGCTGCAGAGTGGGCAGATGCTTCTGCAGCATCATAGCTGCATCTGATTGAGTGCCTGGCTACTTGCTGAGCCAGGGACAGTTTGGAGGCAATGTCAGCCTTATTGGGACTGTCAGGCATAGAAGCCAGCATGGAAGAGGCTTGAGACACTAAGTCTACCGCATACTTAGTCATGTGGGTCTGATAATATATGGCTCTGAAAACCAAAGTGGAGGATGTATATACTTTTTTCCCATCCTATCCATATATTTGCTATCTTTATCAGTGGGTAGGAGGGAGGCGGAAGGCAGCATTCTAGACTGTTTATCAGGAGCAGTGGCAATAACAGCTGGGTCCACCCAGGGAGGTTTAACTAGGAATTTTTGCTCCTCTTGCACTTTATAGAAGTGGTCAGATGCAGGCCTGGGGCTCATTAAAGACAGAGTAGTGGGGGCTGAGGCTGAAGGCCTAAGGGCCATAAAGGCCTGGATGAGAGAGGAAGTGAAAGCCTGCCAATGTGGTATGGCTTCTGGAGAAGAGGTGGTATGCTTGTTTTTTTTGCTTCTTTTTGGCCAGGGTGGAGGTAGGAACTGGCCTGGCATCAGATTTTGAAGTCAACATTTCTGAAGTCTGGATCCCAGTTGGAGGTACCCCAGAAACTGGTCCCTGATGGTAGTTGGTGTCTGGACAAGCTCCAAGGACGTGCTGTTCGTTGGCTGTGCAACGGCTTCCTCGAGGGACATCATTGAATTCGACAGATCTGCCGAGCGCTCCTCAACTCCTAGATTGGCAGCTGGTGGGGTGTCGGGAAGCAAAGCAACAGACGAGGAAGGCCTAGGAATCTTGGCCTTCTTTCGCGAAGGTTCAGGTGTGGCCTCCAATGCAGGATCCATTCTAAGGGCTAACTGTTTTAGGTGCTGGTTTTCTAGGTAGTGGGTTTAAAGCAGCCAGATGGCTGCTTAGGGTCTTCAACACAAATGATTGACAAATTAAGCAGGAGGAATGGTCGTGTTCCTGGCCTAAGCAAAAACCACACCTATCATGGGTGTCTTTATGGGGTATCTGGCACCCGCATTGGCACTTTCCCTTTTTACCTGACATTAGCTAAAGGCTACAACAACCAAGCTTAAGCAATAACAATCAGCAAAACAAGAAAAATAGAAACCCAACGGGTTACTTAGCTTTATCAATGTGACATCTGTGAAGGAGCGATTGTATGATGCGTATGTCTTCTGTGGCTTAAAAGTTCTGAGGATTGTGCGTGCAGACATCACATTTAAGGCCCCTGGTTTATGGCCTTACGTCTGACGTCCCATGCATGCTGCAACAGCCAAGCTGAAGCTTTTGTATAGGAGCCGATGTACAAGTCGCCTGAGGGCAGGAAATCCCACAACTAGAATACTGCAACAGGGGAATTGAAGGACATCAGCCAGTTGCTGTTTAAGGAAATAACTGCACATGTTATTTAAAAATATTTAAGTACAGTTACTGTTTATATCTATACCCAATGTAGCTATCATCAAAATGTTGAATAGAAGACAATATCAGGTTCAAAGTATGTTCAGTCTACTTTCAATAATAAAAATCTCCCCAATCCAAAAGTCTCACAGAAGGCAGTTTTTTTTTTCTGTAAATAGCCATACTACACTCATGCTGAGTGCCAGACTCCATCCCCTACCATAACATGTGATCTGAAAAACTACATAAACATACATGAGAGTACTTGGACTTTGAGAATCCAAAACTAATGCACAAGAACAATTTTACAGGCATAACTGTTAAAAATCAAGGTTACTTGGTCCATTACAGATTCTCCTACCCCATTTTACAGAATTTTAAAGTTTAAACTATAGCATATTACCAGAAAAGTTAATATAGAAAACCCAAGCAACAACCATTTTAGAAAAAGAGTAACGTACAGCTAATTTGCACAGTGTAAGGGTATCAGTGAATTATCACATAAAAACAACATGGCAGAAAACTCTTAAGATTCCCTGCAGGAAATAATACTTCCTAGCAGGGGTATGTGGTGAGAAATATTCTTTACTGAAAATACATACAGTGTCCCAAGGGAAATCATTTTTAATCTGGTTGAAGTATCATTTTCCAAGACAAGTGTGCTAACATTTAGCCACTACAAGATCATTTTATTAACTCACAGTCCATTCTGTAGACTGCTGCTCATGTTGCTAACGTATGGTGCTCTGTTGTTGCTAATTTATAATTAGCAAAGCCATATAAAAGAAAAACAGTACATTCAAAGAGAAATATGTATTGTTTTAGTTCTTGATTAGTTTTCTGTTCTGTATCAGAACCATAAATTATATTAAATACAGGGGTCCAGGAAAGTAAATAATGTGGGAAGAAATAGCCAGGGAATTGTTATGGCTAGGCTTGTATAGGCCCTAGGGCTGATAGCCTAGTACCAACCTATGAACCTATGAACCTATGAAATTAAATATCTTTTGGAAACAAAAAATACTACTTGATAATCAGAATTTTAATTATTTTCTGGATAGTTTGTTTATGTATGAGACAATGCTAACCTGCCACTGATATTTTTATTTTATTTATTGCCACAATGCAGTAACTTCTTTTCAATGAATACTGGGTTCAAATAAACTGCAACATTATGGTCAAAAGATTTTAAGGCATATTTATTGAAGAATCTCTTCTATGTCTACAGTGACGTTTTTCTTCAATCTGCATGTCCGATTTTGTGTGAATTGTTTTGTTTTCTACTCAGCTTCAGCTTGCATTAAAGTGTGTCTACAATATTAGGCTGTCTTTTAAAAGAAACGTTGTCAAATTCATAAAAAAGAAGAATAAGAAAACTGGGATCAGCTAGTTATCTGGGCACTGAAGGATCTGGACAGGGAGGGTAGGACAGGGCATCCAATATAGGCTTGCCCATCCTGGAGAAAAATCACTCTTGGTTCACTGCAGGAATGACACTCAGCAAAGGCTGAGTGTTAAGACAAGTGAATCACATAGATCAAATCATTATACTATGGCCTGCTCATCAATGCTTCCCCTGTAGATGACTGTCAGCAAGCATGTCTTATTTATTTATATTTATATTTGTTTATTGCATTTCTTAACTGGGATAGTTCATTGGGCAGATTTTTTCTCTTTTTGTTGGAAGACCAGGTAGAAAAGCTCTAAATCGTACATGCATACTAGTTAAAAATTACAATTTGAAACATTTACATAGAAAGATTGCATACATCTGTGATCTTTTAGGGGAACACATACGATTATATACGTTTAGTACAGATATAATAATGCACATAGATTCAAATTACATAGATTTGTTATCAAATATGAAGTACACAGATATATTGGATATTCACTCCTGTTTGATTCATTCATGTATGGGATGCCACAGGAAAATGAATGGACAAAGTCAGTTTTGAATTAAGAAGGGTTAACAAATAGAACTATATTACAGACAAGTCCTTGATAAGATCTGTAATATGGTTTAGACAGCAAGAAGTTCAGAGGGGTATGGATAGTATGTAACAGCTGTAGTGAGGGTACAGAATGTAAAAGGGCAAGACTGAAAGTGGAAGAGAAGACAGGAAGGGCTGACTGAGGATGGACAGAATATTTTCTGTTATTTTCATAGGGAAGTATACTGGGTGGCAGGTGTATCAGGAGATGAATAGGAGTAAGTAAGCGGATTTGAGCATGAGCAAAAATATGAGTATATGATGATCAGTTTTTAGCTCTGTTTTGAATGATGCAGTGTGCATGATTTGCCTGAGTCTTAAGGGAGTAGAGTTCCAGATTTTAGAGATGTGTGAAGAGGGGCACAGCATTTTATGAGGCGTTATTTGATCTAGTTACAGAAAGGAGGGATTTCTGAGGTGAACAAATGGGGCAATTTGCCTTGCAATATTGTAAGAGGATACTTTGGCTGGGGAATATTTTGAGTTTGTTGATGGCATTATGCACAATGGCTAATTGTGAGGAAAATAAATAGTGTGTTCAAGCCAATGCAGTTCCCTGAAAGCTGCACAGTCATGAATTCTATGGGGCAAGTTGGCAGGAATTGTTGCTATTTTATTATAGCACTGCTTAAATATTTCGGGGGTAGACTGTACGTTCACAAGTATAAGGATCCATTTAGTAAAGTTGGCAGTAGGAAAGTTAATATTATAACTTTTTACATCAACTGTGAGAAATGGCTTGGCTCTTTAGAAGATACTGAGTTTCTGATGGGTCTTTTTTTTACTACTTCTTTGATATGGTGGTGAAATTTCAGATTTTCATCTATGGTATTTATAGGTAGCTTAGTGGAAGCTGCTAATTCAACTATTGTGTTATCAGTTGATGTTATAGCGAAAAGAGATTTTTTTGAAGCCAGTTGTGAATAGGATGTGTTTTACTTTTTGGAATAGTTAAGTGTCCATCAGTCAGGATTCAATAAAAGTCAAAAAAAGATTATTTTTTCTGCAGACTGTCCACATTATTGGCAGAATATGTACTGGCTGGATTATTATTATTGCTTGCTTGTTGGCTAAGCGAAGATCGGTTACAAATATAATGAAGAGTAGTAGAGCAAAAATAGTTTCTTGTGGGATGCCCACTGATAAAGGAGAAAGAAGGATGAGATGTCAGTTTGTCATTTAACAGCCTGTTGCCTATTGGATAGGTAGCTATCAAAACAGATAAGAGACATGGAGTAAAGACCTAAGGAGTACAGCTTCTGGATTGTTTTCTGGAGTGAGACTATGTCAAAGAGGTCATGAAATATTTCTAAGGCTGTTACTTGCATATTTGCTTTGATTTAGGGCTGTAACAAAGCTAAAGAGAGTGGCTATAGTACAATTGGGATAGAATAAGAAGTTATGTACTCACCATAATGTTCCATGTGAGTTGTTCATCTCGCCTTCATTCTTGACTGATGGGTTTGGAGCAGATCCATCAGCTCCGGTATGGCCATATGCAAAGCTCGATGTCTTCCAGTAGCTCGAGGCCAAGCCCCTATCCCATGATGCACTGTGAAATACCTCAGATCTTATTTGCTGTGTGTACTATAACCATATAAATGAGCTATCCTCCTATGGAAGGGATGAAGAAATTGAGCAACCAGGATGAGACCAACATCTAGGTCAACTATCAGCCAGGAGGGGGAAGGAGGGAGGGACGTAAGAATGAAGGTGAGATGAACAACTCACAAGGAACGTTATGGTGAGTACATACCTTCTTAATGTGAAGTTGTTCAATCTCGCCATTCATTCTTAACTGATGGGTAGCATCCCTAGCACCATCAATCTCGGGTGGCTCACAGGAGTACATTCCTCAGGAGCATAGACCCAAAAGAAGCACTGTCTCTGGAGGCCTTATCAACTTTGTAATGCGTGATAAAGGTATGAAGTTTAGACCAAGCGGCTGCTGCACAAATGTTATCAAGGGGCAATTTGGCTTGGAAGGCAGAGGATATAGAAACTGCTCTGGTTGAGTGAGCTTTAATCTTGTGTTGCAAAAGCATATTAGCAGCTGAGTAGACAAAGGTGATACAATCAGATAACCATTTAGAGAGAGTTGTTTTAGCTACTGGTCTACCTTTTCTGGAGTCACAGAATGAAACAAAAAGCTGGTCTGACTGCCTGATATCTTTTGTTCTATCCAAATAAAATCTGAGCTGTCTGTGAACATCAAGTTTGTGCAGCATACATTTTGTTGGAATAATTAGGGAAGAAAACTGGTAGCTCAATGACTTGGTTAATATTAGTTTCTGAACAGACGTTTGGCAAAAGAGGGATTTGTCCTAAGAGATACTCTGTCAGCATGAAAAATCAAATAAGGAGGGCTGATAGATAAAGACTCAAGTTCTGACACTCTGTGGGCAGAAGTAATAGCTACCAGAAAAATGATTTTCCAAAACAAATATTTGAGGTCACAAGATGATGCTGGTTCAAAAGGGGGAAGGATTATATGTGACAGCAGGAAATTTAGATTCCATGGAGAATAGGGCATTTTTACAGGTGGTCTCATATGAAATGTCCCCTTGAGAAAGGCCTTGGATAATCTGTGGGACATGATATTAAACCCGTCAGTCTTCCACTTACTAAGATATAATCTTCTAGTGGACGGCTTATGAGAAGACAAAATGCTCTGTTTTGTCTCATTGGAGAAGTTATGAAGCCTGGCTATGAGGGGAACTGGAGCAGCCAAGCTGTCAGCTTCAGTGACTGCAGAGAAGGATGAAGGTCCCCCGATGGATGTGTCAGAAGGTCTGGAACTGGGTCCAGAATTCAGGGATCCTCCAAGAGATGATGCCAAAGGAATGGGAACCAAATCTGCCGAGGCCAATGAGGGGCTATAAGAATGATGGTCCTTCCCAGAGATTTTGCTTTCTGTAGAACCCTGGGTATCAATGGGATTGGTGGAAATGCATAGAGGAGACCCGGGGGCCAATAATGTATGAGTGCGTCTCTCAATGCCTTCTCCCGGAGGAGGAATCAGGGCAAAGTAGCTTCTGCATTTCATGTTGATGTGGCTGGCAAAAAGGTCGCAGCAAGGCTGGCCCCATTTGTGGAAAATCCTGTTCGCAATCTCTTTCTTGAGGGACCACTCATGCAGCAACAAGATTGCCCTGCTCAGTTTGTCTGCTATCATGCTGGATCTCCCTGGGATATGCATTGCCAACAGAAAGTGCTGGGAGGAAACAGCCCACTGCCAAACTCTGAGGGCTTCTCAGCAAAGGTGATAAGACTTGGTTCCCCTCTGCTTGTTCAAGTACCAGACTGCTGACATATCTTCTGTCTGAATTGCAATCATTCCTAGAGGAAGAGAGTCCTGGAAGTACTGCAACGCCAAATGTACTGCTCTCATCTCCAGAACATTGATATGCAAATGTGACTCTTGATCTGTCCATGTGCCTTGGGCCTGTAAAAGCTTTTGCACCAATTGACCCATATCCAAATCTGACAGGCTGACAGATGACCTAGAAGAATGCACCGATGGTGCCGACTGAAGCAATGGAGATTGAAGCACTTCGGATACCGACTCCAAGGCTGAGGGCCGGCTTTGAAAAGAAAAGACAGTTGGCTCGGAGGGCTGTGGAGTCGATGTCACAGAATCCTCCAATTTTTTTTTTTATTTCTTAGACTACTTAGAGTCCTTAGATTCCAGAGAAGATCTAGAGGACTTGGAAGACTTGCTGGCCACATCCTGGTCACTCAACGCCTCTTGAAAAGGATGTTTTAACAAGCCCCTGTCCATCAACTTCCTTTTCCTCTCTAGTAACACTCTCATAGAAAAAGAATGGCATATGGCACAAGACTCCTGTAAGTGGACAGCTCCTAAACAATAAACACATGTTACATGTCCATCCGTAACAGACATTTTTTGGTTGCAGTCTGGACACTTTTTAAAACCAGACTTTGGGTGCTTGTCTTT